>NC_053024.1:206621713-206890570 GCF_003073215.2 Triticum urartu
ATGCGGCTGAGAAAACACTAAGGAAAAACAACAAAGACGTGCACAGGATATGCTAACAAGGTCTGGCACGGCACCGGACACATAGCCCACGTCGTTGGATTCTTCCTCCTGGAGGACCACGGTGCATGCGGGTTGCTGTTAGTGCACCAGCACTTCTCCGGCAACACGCTGAAGGGCTCTGAAGTGTGCATTGCTACTGACGCCGATGTGCCGTTCGTGGTCGCGCGCGCGCGCGAGAGAGAGAGAGTTTCAGAGGCAGCAGCGGTGGTGGTGGGTCAAGGAGGCAACAACGGCGGCGGCGGGTCACGGGAGCGGCGGCGGCAGTCGGTCACGAAGGCGACCGCAGCGCAGACCAAGACCCCATCTTCCCCTTTCTTCTCTCATTCTCTGCAGCGCCGCCGGACAAATCTGCACCCCCCCCCCCCCCCCCCCCCCCCCCCCCCCCCCACGTCAACAAACCACCTGAGAAACCCACCAACAACGATTTTTAAACGGTATTGATTAAATTAGGGGGTTAAGTGAACCAAAAGAAAGATGAGGGGGTTATGCAAACAACCCACTTTCTTCAGGGGGAGTAAAATGGACTTTTTTCCTCTTCTTATAGGCTGTTAGTTCTTCACGCTTCATGAATGCTTCAGGTGCGATGTTCGTCGTTTGACGGACGACCAGCTTTATTTATTCTCTTCACCTAACCGATGGATTTTTCAGCGCAAAAGAAAGAAAGAAGAATGTTTGGCATAAAATTGTTGGCTCTTGCAAGAGGGGTTCTGCCCCATGATAAGAACGGAGGGACCACTTAAGAAAACCACTCATAAATTATCCTCCGGCACCGCTACTGCTCGGAGCAAAATCTCACACCTATCCCCCGTCGCTGTCTTTGCCTCCCTAGGCCCTCGCCGCCCTTCTGCCCGACGCCCATGCCGTTCGTTCCTCGCCGGAATCAAGGTGAAACGTCACCGCCTTGCTTCCACACTGCTGCAGCTGCAGGTCAAGTGTTTGACAGCAAAAACTGAGCAAAAAGAGACGGAGGGACTACTTAAGCAGATCACACTGATTACACAGCAAAAACTGAGCAAACACAAGGCTCAGCGCACTTCTCGATGGACAGGGTTGCTCAAAAAGTTTCACCAACATAATCTAAGCTGGTGGTAACAAACATTTCACCGACTGAGATGACAGATTACAATAGCTGAGACACTTCCCATAGTCTACAACTGATCCCAGCAACCGCATTGTAACTAGTAAAATCACATTACACACGAACTGTCAAACAAATTTACGCAACCATATATCTAGGATTATCGTCAACTTACAGGTTTTCCCTATCACTAAGATAAATCTTTTCTTGCAGCTGCAGTTCTCCCCAGAGCATCAAGGATGATGAGACGGGCAAAGAACCAGGACCTGAATATTGCCACGGTGGACAGCAGGAAGGCCCTTCACTTGATGTACTGGGACATCCATTTGAAACCTTCACCATAGCCCATCTTGCGGACGATGCTGCACATGAACACCTCCAGGGGCCGCACATTTGAATCCGACAAGTTCACGTTGCCCTTCCCAGTGGTGAAGTTGCTCAGCCCAAGGTAGTAGCGCAGCTCCTCCTCGGATGCTGCGATAGGTATGTCGATCTTGTTACCCAGTACGAGGAAAGGCACATTCGCAAGGGAGTCATCTGAAAGAAGGCCGTCGAGCTCCTTCTTCGACTCGGCAAACCGTTCCTTGTCAGCAGCGTCCACCAAGTAAACAACCGCATCCACCTATCAGACAGATTAGGAATTAAAAGAAGCCGGCAGAATCATATGACAACATAAAAGTAAACTGACCATATTAATAATTCACAGTTTACTACTAATGGTTACGGCATGGGGCAGTATCCAACTAAGCGAAAATGTGGCAGCAGACATTATCTCTTTGGATTAAACTCTGAGTGATATACAGTCATTTTCATTCAGAGTTTAATCCAAAGAGATAATGTTTGATGCACTTCACTGCACTTCAAATGTTATTTTCACGACAAGATAATAGAAGCGTTCACAAGTTGTATTTGTGAACATATAGTCATACAAGTAGGATTTCCTTGTGATATATGCAGATATGTGAACAGTGGAGCAGCACAAAAGATGGCAGTGGTGACATGTGAAGTTGTTCATTATGGACTACTTCGGGGTAAAATGGTGTTCTTCTTTTTCACCTCTGCTATCCAGATGGATAGAAGAGTATGCATTCCTGGACACTTTTGCGTGTTAATTATTTATGGGGAAAGAAAAAAAAACTGAAAATGACAAAGAGGTAGTACTAAAGCCCATCCAAACTATTAACTAGTTCATGACAAAACTGCCAATAGTCAATTGACTTAAGTATCCAAGTCCTAACAGCCACATACCAAGGAGGCAATGACAGATAAGCTGCACATATTTACTAAGAGCAGCACATACCAAGGACAGAAGAGCTTTAGCTGACTAACTACTTTCTATGTGTACTCACTCCTATTTAACAAGCAAATATAAAAAGTACACAGCATTGTCACATTATGAATTACACTCTTATTGTAATGTATCAATAACAAAGCATGCATTACACTCTTATTGTAATGTATCAATAAAACTTCCAACATTGTCACATTATGAAAATTCCCTCAGAGCAATCAAATAGAAGCTAGATCGAAAATTGAAGCACAAATTCCCTGTAGATATCAATACTCATATCAGGTGCATTGTAGACCCTGTATCCATATACATTGGTGTTTGCACAGAAGATGCAATCAGCAAATAAATAATTTAAGTAAGAATAGGGTCAAGGCACAGAACCAACAACACAAAAGAAATATATGAACCTTCTGATGAACATTACAGAAGGCTACTCAAATAAATTATTAGTCATGCATCTCACTTGATCACTTCCACTTTACAGACTGTGATTAGTGCAGTAAATGCATTATGCATTATGGCTGAACATTCAGAGCGCATTGTCCATACATGTAAACCTTGAAGAGGATTACATATTTACAATGTAACTACTCTATTCCATCTATTTAAAATCTCAATGAGCAAGCATGGCAACAGTGTAACAGAAAAATTACCGGCAAGAAACAAAGCTACAAGCACCAGAAATGCATAGATCTCAGCTTTGTTGCTGGTTGATATATTATCCCGTTAACAATCCCAGTCGATCACCGTTAAAAAAACAATCCCAGTCGATTAACATCACAACACAAGAACTTTCTAGATCTATAAGATGCCAAGTCCACAGGAAATAGAACACAATTCATACGGCTAAGTCTTCAATGGTTATGCATCAGCACATCTGAGACCATAGTAAATTAGTTGTGCCTAAATTTACAGGTATTACAAAGAATGAAAGATATAAGAGCAATGTGTTCTTCAAGAAAAATATAACAGAATTTGGAAAGGTACTGTTGGGAGCCCAGAAACCAGTTAAAAACCTGTGAACAGCTACATGGTCAAGTTTCTTTTCCAGGAGAACTGTCCTAAAGAAAATTGATAATGATCAAACCTTATTTGAACGCTTAACTTCATGTCTTAACGTATGTAAGGCATGTAATTTTAGAAGAACCTTTGGTGAACACAGGTTAAATATGCCTAGAAGACATGATAGATAGCTGAACTTTCTAGATCTATAAGATGCCAAGTCCACAGGAAATAGAACACAATTCATACGGCTAAGTCTTCAATGGTTATGCATCAGCACATCTGAGACCATAGTAAATTAGTTGTGCCTAAATTTACAGGTATTACAAAGAATGAAAGATATAAGAGCAATGTGTTCTTCAAGAAAAATACAACAGAATTTGGAAAGGTACTGTTGGGAGCCCAGAAACCAGTTAAAAACCTGTGAACAGCTACATGGTCAAGTTTCTTTTCCAGGAGAACTGTCCTAAAGAAAATTGATAATGATCAAACCCTATTTGAACGCTTAACTTCATGTCTTAACGTATGTAAGGCATGTAATTTTAGAAGAACCTTTGGTGAACACAGGTTAAATATGCCTAGAAGACATGATAGATAGCTGAACTTTCTAGATCTATAAGATGCCAAGTCCACAGGAAATAGAACACAATTCATACGGCTAAGTCTTCAATGGTTATAAATCAGCACATCTGAGACCATAGTAAATTAGTTGTGCCTACATTTACAGGTATTACAAAGAATGAAAGATATAAGAGCAATGTGTTCTTCAAGAAAAATATAACAGAGTTTGGAAAGGTACTGTTGGGAGCCCAGAAACCAGTTAAAAACCTGTGAACAGCTACATGGTCAAGTTTCTTTTCCAAGAGAACTGTCCTAAAGAAAATTGATAATGATCAAACCTTATTTGAACGCTTAACTTCATGTCTTAACATATGTAAGGCATGTAATTTTAGAAGAACCTTTGGTGAACACAGGTTAAATATGCCTAGAAGACATGATAGATAGCTGAATACTCCCAAGGAGAGGTCAATGTAATGTACAATCCCGTTGACTGGAGCAAGACTCTCAAAATACTAGTACAGTCAGTTGTCTCGTTCCCATACCCCAGTTGAAGTTTTTTTATGTAAACCCCACAAGTGATGTCAGCTCACTAAACAGTTTTTATGGAAGAACAGAAACACGTACCACTTTCAAACAATAGGGAAACACCGCAGTCTTTAGGTAGTTAATTGGTAAAGTGGGAAGTATGAGTTGTACATTCAGAAAGTTCTCCAAACACAGTGATACATAACTTGGGCAATTGTCCCTAAAAGATACTGGACTTGCGCGCTTCCTTGATAATAGAAGCAACTCGGGAATAAACAAGAATGGGCTATAAACATCTATAGTTTGGTGAATGTGGTATATCCGGTGGACCTTCTGCTAGGAAACAGATTCTCTCCCTTTGATTCATATGGCTGTTGCAAAGTGATGTTAGGAAGCATTGTTAAGTTTTAAGTTGGCCAGGAAAATCCATGCAACTCTCTGGCCATCCATCATCTGAATAAGATTAGCACTAACACCAATTTTGCTCAAAGTGGCTGCAATTACACCCATTATTATGTTTTCTGCTTGGATAGAGACCTACATAGCTACACCGCCCCATTCAAATTTGGCCTACTGTCGATCACAGTGGCCTGAATACAAGAGCTAGAATATCTTGTGTCATTTTCAGAATAACATAGTGAACCGTTGGCTACAATCACAAACCAGCATTGGCAGCATTCCCGGTTGCTAAATGGAGGTGTCTCCACATGATGAGATTCAGTAACGAATAAGATGTTAAATTATATTGATAAATTATGCTTGGTCTACCGACTAGATGCCCCCAGTGCCTTATCTACTCAGATGCATGCCTCTGATCCTAAATAGGTACTGCTTATGTCTCTAACCTCCATTTCTTGGTTTCATTCAGTACAAGAGCTACTTCTTGCAGATATCTCAAAGCAATCGCACAGAGTAGAATTACTAACAATACGTCGAGATCTCGTACCAATTGCACAAAGTAGAATTACTAACCATACGTCGAGATCTCATAGCAATTGCAGAAAGAAGAACTATTAACCACAGGCAAAGAAGCAGACAGCAAGAAGAGGCAAAGGTAACCTTGGCGTAGTAGTCCTTCCAGACTCGGCGGGCGATCTGGTGGCCACCGAGATCGAAGGTCTTGAACTTGATCTGGCCGATGCTCAGCTCCTCGGACGTCGGGTACTGCGTCGGCTGGTGCTGCACCAGCCGCTGCCATCCAATCGGAAGCACAAACACACCAGTCAGACGAAATCAAGAATCGCCGGCAAGCAGAAAGGACGACAAGATCGGATTCCGCTTCCAGGGAAGAGAGGGGAAGGCTACAGATCGAAATAACAGAAGAGAGACCTCGTCCTTGAGCATGTGGAGGAGGGTGGTCTTGCCGGCGTTGTCCAGGCCGAGGAAGAGGATCTTGGCCTCCTTCTGCCACAGCCCCAGCGACGCCAGCACCCCGTAGAACCAATCCACCAGAAACATCTCTTCTCGTCCGCCTCCTCTTCTCCGGCGATCTCTTCCTCTTCCTCCTCACACCGAACGACCGGTCGACGCTCGCCTCGACCTCCCTCCCTCTCTCTCTCTCTCTCTCTCTCTCTCTTTCTCCCCCTCGCTGGCTCGCTGGCTGGCTTTGCGTCGGAGAGAAAGGTTTTTATCCCTCGCTCCTCTCCTTCGTGAGGTTATGTGTTCTGTTCTAGATTCTTCGCTGGCGCGGCGTGCACTTGCTTCTAGAAACTATGCCAAAAGCGAGTAAAATGAGGTGATTTTATATTAACCCCTCCAAACTTAAAGCATCACATCACCTCGTCTCTTAAGCCAATTTTTTTTACCTCATGATTGTCCATGCATTGCAATGGCGATATAGATTCTACTCCCTCCGTTCGAATATTTGTCTTTCTAGACATTTCAAATGACTACTACATACGGATGTATGTAGACATATTTTAAAATATAGATTCACTCATTTTGCTTCGTATATAGTCACTTGTTGAAATGCCTAGAAAGACAAGTATTTAGGAACAGAAAGAGTATGAAATTAAATAGTTTATTCCTATTAACACATTTCTTTCAACATGCACACATATGAAGAAACGAATCCACCATAGAGGCAAGCTGGGGTAGTTGCCGCGGGTCACCAACGACAGAGAGAGTACCCCACCCCTTGCCTCAAATCTCCATGGACAACCCCCTCAGGTCGCTATTGCTGCAGATTTGTGTTCTGCGTCAAAGAGTTACGCGAGAAGGAAGAAGGAACAGACCAAATGGGCTTAAGTGGGCCCATATAGTGGTATATACACATTGCAGCCCAGCCCAATAGATGAAGAGCTTCACCGAGCGGCGTGGAGAAACCGATCGATCCAAATCGATTGATCTCAATTACCCATTGGGTTAATGCCAATCCCTAGCCACCGCTTACACGGCACGACTCCTCATTGCTAGCTGCTCTTGCTCGATGCTCATCGTCATGTGCCTGTGTCAAGCCTTCGTCGGGGATGGACTTAGAGGAGGAGAATGGATTGCGGACGAGGAGGAAGCGGCAACAACACTTTCTGCAGCATGTCGGGAACGTAGAATGCAATTTAAAAGAAAAATCATACGCTCACGCAAGATCTATCTAGGAGGTGTATAGCAACGAGAGGGGGGAGTGTGTCCACGTACCCTCGTAGACCGAAAGCGGAAGCGTTATGTTAACGCAGTTGATGTAGTCGAACGTCTTCATGATCCAACCGATCCAAGTACCGAACATATGGCACCTCCGTGTTCAGCACACGTTCAGCTCAATGACGTTCCTCGAACTCTTGATCCAGTACAGGGTCGAGGGAGAGTTCCGTCAGCACGATGGCGTGGCGACGGTTTTGGTGATGTGATCCGCGCAGGGGTTTGCCTAAGCACTAAGACGCTATGACCGGAGTAGTAAACTGTGGAGGGGGGCACCGCACACGGCTAAGAAACAAACGGTTGTGCCTTTGTGGTGCCCCCTGCCCACGTATATAGAGGAGGGGGAGGAGGAAGCCGGCCCAAGGGGTGCGCGCCAAGAGGGGGAGTCTTACTAGGACTCCGTTCCTAGTAGGATTCGCCCCCCTCCTTCCTTTCAACAGAGAGGGGAAAGGGGAAAGGGGAAGAGGGAGAAGGAAAGGAGGGCCGCGCCCCCACCCCTTGTCCAATTTAGATTGGGCTTGGGGGGGCACCTCCTGTGGCAGCCTCCCTCTCTCCTCTATGGCCCAATTGTAGGAGTGTCGGAGTAATGGGCCACGGGTAGACTAACCCAGGCCCAGAACCTTTCAAGACATCGGGGTAGGCTGCACCCCTCAAGACCTCAGGATGAAGAGCCGTCTTCTGAGAGTCGGCTGCAAGGCAGCCGACTGCCCACTCGCGGCCGAGTCCCGAGGACGACTTCAGGATGAGCCGACTCCTGACTGGCGACTTCCGGAGAAGCCGGCCATGGGGAGTCGGCCCACGACGCCAACAACTCCCATGCCCTCATAAAGAGGGACGGGACGGGGAGTGGCCACAGTAAGGTCCACTCCCACCCTTTTCCAAGGGCAGGCGTGGCCACAGTACGCCGTACCCGCGAAGATCTCCGCCCGGCGCGTCACTGTTGCCATGCCGGCCCTGATGTCAGCCCCAGTGGGCGGAGTCCTGTGCCCACGACGGCCTGCCGGTACGACCTAGGGACGACGGGTCCCACCAGTCGGCGGGCGTACGGAAGACGGCGAGAGCGCCACTAGTCGGCCCAGTTGGGAGTCGGCCGGCCCCTCCCACGGGCCCCACGCGCCATTAACCAGACGCGACAGGGAGTGGCCACAGTGATCGCCCGCCAGACGGCGGGGCTGTCGCCACGACCCCATGACCGAGCCTGCGTCATTAGAGGCACGGCTACAGTAATCTACAGCCGGCAAGACCCGCCCGCGGCGGACGCGGCCTATCGGCTCTGTACCGAGCCAGTCGGCGGGGCCCACCAGTCGGCGGGCCCCAGGAGTCGGCGGATAAGATGGCGGCCAGAGAGACTGATGGCTGGGCCCGCGTCCAGCCGGATTACCATTATACCCCTGGGGGGGTAGGCCTATATAAACCCCCAGGGCACCCTTGCAAAGGGTTGGAATCCATTAGCACTAGACCAGATCATATAGAAAGGAGAGAGCTAGCCTTGCCTTCTCCTACCTCTAGAAAGCAGCTCAAGGAGCAACCGTGTACACACTTTGCCATAATGATCATGCGGAGACCCCTCAGAGCAGCAGTAGGGGTATTATCTCCACGGAGAGCCCTGAAGCTGGGTAAGATTCGCCGGTGTGCATGCCTTCGTCTTATCCCGTTTCCAAGCACCGGCGACGTTCTACTCGCCCCCACCATGATAAGCCATCCTTTGGCATATGTCGCACCCAACCCCTGACATTTGGCGCCCACCGTGGGGCCTGGTGCACCGTCGTCCGGAGACCTGCTCTAGACGGGAACCCTTTTCCTCCCTGGCGAGCGCAGCCAGCCCGGCACGCCAGACAGAGTTTGCGCTGACGCGCTGCACGGCGCTGAGATCGCCTGCGCAGCCAGCTGCCTCGCCGATCTTGTCGGCGAGGTTCACCTCTCCAATGAGCCTGCATCCGACACAGGCACGTGCGGCCCCGAGAGCCTCCTCGCGGGCCTCCTTGACCAACTCCACGTCGCCGGCGAGCCTGCCGTGGACTTGGAGTCTGTAGGCTCCACCGACCCGATGCTGGTCGACTCCGACACCGCGCCGCTCGACGCATTCCCCACCAACGTGGTGGTCTACGATGAGCCGCTCCCTCGCGCGGAGAGCGACGGAAGCACCGTCACAGAGGTGCTCGTCATTAGTCATGACGAGCATCCCGGCGGAGGAGCGCATGACCCACTTGGCGCGGCATTGCAAGACCTGACCGCGCCCATTCCGGAAGACGCTGACGCGGAGACACTGGAGGCGCGCCGCCTCCATCTCGTCGAAGGCGCGAAGAAGCTGGCTAGCATGAGACGCTTGTCAGAAGCCTACCAGCGTGAGATGGATTGCGCTGTGGGTGGCTCGCCAGCCCCAGCTGGGCCCAGCCGCCTAGGCGCGGTCCAGCAGCGCGGCGTGGCCATCGCCAACCTATTCGGGGCAAATCGCCCTGTGTACGCCACGCCTGCGGAGAACATTCGAGCCGCCCAAGCGGCGGCGGATGAGCTGGACAACTTCGAGGGTGAAGAGCGCCGCCTGATGGCAGAGCGAGTCCAGCGGCTCCTCGACACGGCTGCCGCGCAGAACGAGGCCGGCTGCCGCACAGAGGCGCCACAGCGACAAAACGACGACCCGCCTCCACGCCGAGACCAAGGCGCGACGTCTCGGACGCCGACTGGCGGCGCCTGAGGAAGGAAAGACAAGGATCCGGCTGTCAACCGCAGTCGGACTCGCATTACCATAGAGCGCGACCAAGACGGCCGCCCGAGAGCAGTGGAACGACGGGATGACTGTCCGCCTCCTCCTCCTCGCAAGGAAAGGCGAGTCTCCCCGCCGCCTGTTGACCATCCGACTCTCGGCGACAGCCTTGGCCGCCGAGAGGGAGTCGGAGAAAACGACGCCCGCCACCGGATCGATCGACTTCACCGATCCCTGGCGTTGGAAGAAGAAGACGAGTTGGGTCCGCCTTGTTTCGGGCCCCGCATTCAAGACGAGCCCTTTCCCAAAGGGTTCACACTCCCAAGAGACACGCCCAAGTACACCGGCTCCGTGAAGCCAAAGGACTGGCTGGTTGACTACTCCACGACCGTCAACATAGCAAATGGCAACAAGCGTGTTGCCGTAAAATACGTTTCGCTCATGCTCCAGGGCATGGCCCGGACATGGCTAAACAGCTTGAAGCCCCGCAGCATCAATAGCTGGGTCGACTTCACCGATGCATTCGTCCGCAACTTCACAAGCACGTACAAGCGTCCTCCCAAACCTCGCCAGCTTTCCTTGTGCGTGCAAGGCCCCAACGAGTCGACTCGCGACTACCTCACGCGTTGGGCCGAGCTCCGGAACTCTTGTGAGGGCGTGCACGAGGTGCAGGCTATCGAGTACTTCACCGCTGGGTGCAGAGAAGGCACCCTCCTCAAGCACAAGCTCCTTTGCGATGAGCCAGAAACCCTCGACGAGCTGCTGATCATAGCAGACAAGTATGCCATGGCCGACTCCTCCATGAAGGCAGAGATTCAAGTTAGTGCGACTGGCAAAGTGGCCCCTCAGGCTCCTAGAACTCCAGCTGGAGATGCCAGTCGGCGACTGCAGCCAAGCGACCACAAGCGCAAGGCCCCGCAGCCGGCTTCCAGCAGCCGGCAGGTGGCGACAGTCGAAGACCAGCAGCCGGATGGGTAGCCTCCACCCAAGCGACAGAAAGGCGGCAAGCCCAACTGGTTGCCGGCTTTCTCATACGAGCAGACTCTGGATGGTCCTTGCAAGTTCCACAGCGGCACGAAGCCGTCGAATCACACCACCTGGAAGTGCCACTGGCTCACCAGGATCGCCAAAGGAGACGGCCTCCTGCCTCCCCCGCCTGCTGGGCAGCAGCCTCTGCCTCCGCCCCAGCAGCCGGCTGTCAGGCCAGTCGGCGCAGTACAAGATGAGTACCCCGAAGAGCACGAAGCCTACGTGGTATTTACCAGCGTGGCTGACGATCGACGCAGCAGGCGGCTGCAGCAGCAAGAGGTGAATGCAGTAGCATTAGAGACACCAGAATTCGTGCACTGGTCCGAGAAGCCTATCTGCTGGAGCAGAGCTGATCACCCAGAGGTGATGCCGAGTCCGGGCTCCTATGCCTTGGTCTTGGATGCCACCTTTGCAACAGATAGACGAGCTGCTCGTTTCTCGCGAGTTCTGATAGACGGAGGCAGCAACATCAACATCCTGTACAAGGACACCATGGAGAAGTTGGGAATCAAGCAAAGACAGCTTCAGAACAGCCGGACTATGTTCCACGGCATTGTTCCTGGCCTTTCCTGCCCACCAATCGGCAAGATTCTGATTGACGTCCTCTTTGGAGACAAAGATCACTTCCGCCGAGAGTCAGTTTGGTTCGAGGTGGTGGATCTCGAGAGCCCATACCATGCATTACTTGGTCGACCCGCCCTGGCCAAGTTCATGGCGGTCCCCCACTACGCCTACCTAAAGATGAAGATGCCTAGTTCCAAGGGGATTCTGACCATAGCCGGCGACTACCGGAAGTCGTCTGCCTGTGCGGCTGAATGTAGTTGGTTGGCCGAGTCCCTGGTGATCGCGGCCGAGAAGCGGCTCCATGATCGGGTTGTGGTGATGGCCGGCAAGCAGCTAGAGGTGTCGCCAAACCCCAAGGAGTCGGAGGCTGAGGGTTCGTTCAAGCCGTCCAAAGAGATAAAGAAGGTACCCTTGGATCCGGAGCACCCAGAGAGGTACGCTGTCGTGGGCGCAAACCTCGACAGCAAATAGGAAGGCGTGCTCGTCGATTTCCTCCATGAGAATCGGGACATCTTCGCATGGTCCCCCAAAGACATGCCAGGTGTACTGACGGAATTCGCCGAGCACAAGTTACATGTCCGATCTGATGCAAAGCCAGTCAGGCAGCCCTTGCGCCGCCTATCAGAAGAAAAGAGAAGAGTTGTCGGAGAAGAGATAACCTGACTCCTAGCAGCCGGCTTCATTATGGAAGTATTCTTTCCAGAGTGGCTAGCCAACCCGGTCCTAGTACTGAAGAAGAACAAGCAGTGGCGAATGTGTATTGACTACACAAGACTCAACAGGGCTTGCCCCAAGGACCCATTTGCTTTGCCAAGAATTGATCAGGTGATAGACTCCACAGCCGGATGCGAGCTGTTGAGCTTCTTGGGTGCATATTCAGGATATCACCAGATCAAGCTGAACCCGGCTGACAGACTGAAGACCACCTTCATCACACCGTTTGGAGCCTTCTGCTACCTAACCATGACGTTCGGCTTGAGGAATACCGGCGCCACCTTTCAACATTGCATGCAGAAGTGCCTCCTCAAGCAACTCGGCAGAAACGCCCACGTCTACATGGACGATGTGGTGGTGAAGACGGAGAAGCGTGGAACACTGCTGGAAGACCTCAAGGAGACCTTTGAGAACCTGCGCCGATTCCAGATCAAGCTCAACCCTGAGAAGTGCATTTTCGGAGTACTATCCAGCCAACTCCTTGGCTTCCTGGTCTCTGAATGCGGCATAGAGTGCAACCCTGTAAAGATCAAGGCCATTGAGAGGATGGAGGTACCCAGCCGACTGCTGGACGTGCAAAAATTCACTGGATGCTTGGCGTCCATCAGCCGGTTCATCAGTCGGCTGGGCGAGAAAGCTCTCCCCTTATATCAGCTCATGAAGAAGACCACTTTTTTCGAGTGGAACCACAAGGCGGACGAAGCCTTTCTCCAGTTGAAGAAGATGTTGACTACTCCACCCGTTCTGGCAGCTCCGACTCCTAAGGAGCCCATGCTCCTGTACATCGCCGCCACCAGCCGGGTAGTCAGCACAGTCATTGTAGTGGAACGCAAGGAGGAAGGCAAGGCACTACCTGTCCAGAGGCCGGTATATTACCTGAGCGAAGTGCTGTCGACCTCCAAGCAGAACTACCCCCACTACCAGAAGATGTGCTATGGCGTGCACTTTGCCGCCAAGAAGTTGAAGCCTTACTTTCAAGAGCATCCAATCACTGTGGTCTGCACGGCCCCATTTGCCGAGATCATCGGAAGCCGAGATGCTTCTGGCCGAGTGGCCAAATGGGCCATAGAGCTGGCTCCCTACACCATCTACTACCAGCCCCGCACCGCCATCAAGTCACAAGCACTGGCCGACTTCCTCGTCGACTGGGCCGAGACCCAGTACCTACCACCAGCGCCTGACTCCACCCATTGGCGGATGCATTTCAACGGCTCCAAGATGCGCACCGGCTTGGGAGCCGGCGTTGTCCTTACTTCTCCTAAAGGCTACAAGCTCAAATACGCACTGCAAATCCACTTTGCCGCCTCCAATAACGTCTCCGAATACGAGGCGCTCATTCACGGGCTCCGGCTTGCCAAAGAACTTGGCATTCGCCGGATCCTGTGTTATGGCGACCCGGACTTAGTGGTCCAGCAGTCGTCTGGCGACTGGGACGCCAAAGATGCAAACATGGCGAGTTATCGTTTCCTCGTGCAGCAACTCAGTGGATATTTCGAGGGGTGCGAGTTCCTCCATGTGCCAAGAAACGACAGTGACCAAGCAGACGCCCTGACACGAATCGGCTCTACCCGCCAAGCAATACCATCCGGCGTCGCCCTTCAACGCCTCCTCAAGCCGTCTGTCAAGCCTTCACCAGAATCAGACTCCATCTTTGTGTGGGCTCCCCCTGAAGAAGTCGGATCCGATTCCAGAGCCCTAGCAGACGGTACGAGGATTTTGACAGATGGCTCCAAAGCTGCCACAGTCGAAGCCGGCCCAGGGACTGCAGAACCTGGCCCGGGGACTGCGGCGGCCAGCTCGAAGACTCCAGAACTCGGCCCGAGGGCTGCACCAGTCGGCCCGGGGACTTCATTAATCCAGCAAGCGATTGCTGACTCCAGCCCGCCGCCTCCCAGCCCAGCTGCCCTCGTCCAAGTCGTAGTTCTGGCAGTCGAAGAAATAGCAGCACCCTCATGGGCCCAGCCCATCCTCAAATTCCTGGTGAACAAAGATCTGCCGACTGATGAGACCTTAGCTCGGCAAGTACAACGCCGATCAGCAGCCTACACCATAGTCAACAGAGAGCTGGTCAGGCGCAACGTCACTGGTGTCTACCAGCGCTGCGTAGAGCCAGAGTAAGGCCAAACAATTCTCAAAGACATCCATCAAGGCGAGTGCGGCCACCATGCGGCTTCAAGAGCACTCGTCGCCAAAGCCTTCCGACACGGTTTCTTTTGGCCAACGGCCTTAGAAGAGGCCAAGGAATTGGTCCAAAAATGCAAAGGGTGCCAGAAGTTCTGCTCCAAGCCGCATCAGCCGGCTTCTGCACTCAAGACCATCCCCATTGCCTGGCCCTTCGCAGTTTGGGGCCTAGACATGGTGGGACCATTCAAGACGGCACGAGGTGGCCTAACTCACTTGTCGCGGTGGACAAGTTCACCAAGTGGATAGAAGCGAAGCCAATCAAGAAATTGAATGGTCCGACTGTCATGACTTTCATCTCCGACATCACAATTCGGTACGACGTACCACACAGCATCATCACCGACAATGGCATGAATTTTGCCAAAGGCGCCTTGGCCTGTTTCTGTGCGACATAGGGCATCCGACTGGACCTAGAGCCCGTCGCCCATCCACAGTCAAACGGCCAGGTGGAGCGAGCAAACGGCCTCATCCTGTCCGGCATCAAGCCCCGACTGGTCGAGCCTCTGGAGCGCTCGGCTAGCTGCTGGCTCGATGAGTTGCCAGCCGTCCTCTGGAGTCTGCGCACAACTCCAAACAAGTCAACTGGCTTCATGCCTTTCTTCCTCGTCTACGGTGCTGAAGCCGTCATCCCAACGGACATAGAGTTTGATTCCCCGCGAGTCACCATGTACACCGAGGAAGAAGCAGAAGAAGCACATCAAGACGACGTCGATCTGCTGGAAGAGGGCCGGCTGTTGGCACTCAGCCGGTCCAGCATCTACCAGCAGAGCCTGCGCAGATACTACAATAGGAAGGTCAGGCCAAGATCTTTCCAAGAGGGCGACCTTGTACTCCGACTGATCCAGCGAACAGCCGGCCATCACAAGCTGTCGGCGCCTTGGGAAGGCCCCTTCATCATCAGCAAAGTGCTGGGCAACGACTCCTACTACCTGATCGACGCTCAGAAGCCCCGAGTACGCAAGAGGGACGACTCCGGCAAAGAGACAGAGCGGCCATGGAATGGAAACCTCCTCCGAAAATTTTATAGTTAAACGCAGTATGTACCACGCTACCTTTTGAATTAAAAGTACCAAGACTTCGGCCCCCCCCCCCCCGAGAAGAGCTCGGGGACTGGACTCTTTTATCTATATGATAAGAATTATGCCTTCGAGTATATTACTCTTTGTTATGCCGCTTGGCACCGGGTTCGACTAGTCGGCCCAGGGACTTGCCGCCCTGCGCTATGAAATGCTTCCTGCAGCCGGACAAGTAGTTTGTGGCGCCTAAGCCGTCTCCTGTCAGAAGCCGCAGCTCATAGAGCGACTGTCTGGTGGGCAGGAGTAAGAAAGAATGGGCGTCCACATGAAAAATGGCTAAGGACTCAAAGCATAAACATAGCTTAAAGCCGGCTTCCAGCCTTTTTTCGCAAACCGACTCTTGAACAGTCGGCTTGCCGCCTTCTATCCGACTTGCTAAACAACTCTAAAACGGCTAAGTACCTGCCTTCCCAAAGTGACCAAGAATTTGATCCGGCGGCAGTCCATAGAGCGGCTGTCCGACTGACAAAGACGGCAACTGAGGGAAGGCAGCAAAGGAAAAAGGCAAAAGAGCAATCGGCAAGAAAAGATAGAAGTCGGATGAATTTTACATAACAAAGGCCCTTGGCCGAATATTCGAGCAGAATTTCAAAATACACCCCGCGGGTGGAATTGTGCGAATTAACAAGTTCTTCAAAGACTATTAAAACAGATAAAACAAAGATAAGGCGGCAGCCTAGGAGGCGGCAGACGGGTTCGGAGGATCGGAGGAGACGGCGGTGTTGGATGTTGGGGAGGCCGGCTGGGCGGTCTCGGCTTGATCACCTCCGGCGGCAGTCAGCTCGGGCGGGCACGACTCGTTGCTGGAGGCGCGGTCGAGCTGAGGCTGGCCGTCCGCTCCATCTTCCGGTGCCTCTATCTCGCTTCTTTCCTCCGCCTCGTCTTCCTCCTTGAAGCTGGAGCCGATCACCTCCGCCGAGTCCTCGCCGTAGTCTGGGTTCATCCCAAACCACTCTGGCGGTACCTCCCCGCTGTCTTCAGCCCGCTCGGGGACAAAGATGCTGGTGTCGGTGTACTCGGTGATCGCCGCCGCACGCTTGACAAGGGCATCTTCCGCGGCTGCCAGCTCAGGCCGGGCCTCTGACTGGAGTGTGGCCAGCCGGTCTAGGTCCAGCCCCGGATACCATGCCTTGACGAATTCCAAGGCTCGGCACGCTCCAGCCCGGGCCGAGGAACCCTTCCAGGCCTCAAGACGGCCAGCCGCGACCTCCAGCCAGTCGGCAGTCCGACTGGGGGTGCGCGGAGCCTGCATGTCTGGCCATAGGGCAGCGATTATTTGGGCGCCGACACGTTGAAGTCGGCGCAACATCCGGTGGGCCGGCCGCAGACGAGCCCCAATGCTCAGAATATGCTTGTCAAGGGTCCGGGGGGCATCGGCGGCAATCTCCGCGCCATTCGCCCTCCGCTCCTCATGATCAGCCTTGATAGCTTGAATGGAGGCCTGCGAGTGGCCGGGGAAGAAGTCTGCCAAGACGAAAATAATGAAGAACAAGTCAAAAAACCAGGAGTCGGCTCGACCTATAGTCGGCGGCTCGAAGAAGAAAAGCAAAGAAGCTCACCGTCGACGAGGTCCTTGATCTCGTGGAAGCCGGAGGCCAGCATTGCCTCCTTGTCAGTCCAGGAGGAGCGCTCGCTCGCGAACTCGGCTAGGAGGGCGGCCTCCGCCTCCTTCCGCGTCTTCTTAAGCAGCTCCTTCTGCTCTGCCAATTGTGCGGCCAGCAGATCGCGCTCTGCGGCGAGCTTGCTGCACTCCTCCCCCTTGGCGCGCAACGTGGTGTTGGCTTCGCTCAGCTGCTGTTGAAGAGTGGCGTTGGCCTCTGAAGAGAAATAAGAAAGAAGGCGTTAAGTCATCAACAAAGAAGGTCGCTGGGGAGATCCGGCCCGACTGCTCAGCAGTCGGCCCGAATCTCGGGGACTACAGCCCGTGGGTGCGCCAGCGCGCCCCTGCAAAGAAGAAAAAGGACTCACTCCAGCTCTCTGACAAGTCGGCGGTCCGCTTGCCCGGCTCTTCAATGTTGCGGTTGAAGGCGATGAAACGGAGGTTGTGATAGTCCTGCGACAAGTATTTCAGACAAAAGATAGTACCCAGAACTCACCAATTGGAGTTCCGGGCCGCCTGCTCAGCAGCCGGCCCGAAACTCGAGGACTACACCCAGTGGGTGCGCTGGCGCGCCCCCACAGAGAGGAACAAGAAAAACAGAGACAAAGGAAAAAGCATACCCGGATGGCTGCCCGCGACGCCAGGTGCGCCTTGGTGAAGTTTTGGATAGCGTTGCTCTCAGCTCACAGCTTTGTCTGGACATCCAGAAGCGCTTGGTTCAGCGGGCCCGTGCCGCCTCCTCGCACCCACCCAATGGGCACGGCGCTCGTCGCCTCGGCGTCTAGGAGCCTCGAGCTTGCGGTGCCGGTCTCCAAGGGGCGTGGCGCCGAAGTCGCCTTCTCAAGACGACGGTGCATTGGCGAGCCGACTTGAAGGAGTAGCCTTGCCACGGCCTCGTCTTCAGTCGGCGGCAAGGGCGGGTCCGTCGGCTGTTTGCCTTGCGCGCTCCTAGACGGCGGCGGGGGCGGCGGTGGCGGCACGACCGCGTCCGGCATGGAGGCGTCGCCGCCGCCTCTCTCCACGATCGGGAACTCGGCGCTGGCTTCCCCTGACTGCCCTGTGAACTCCGGAGGCGGCGACGCAGAGTTCAGAGGGGTGACGAACACCGTCGACCGCCGGTGCGCGACTTCCTTAGCCTGCCGCCTTGCCGCGATGGTGGCCTCGGCCTCCTCCAGCTTTTTCAGGGCGGAGGCCTCCGCCTTCTCGGCCTCCGCTTTCTCCAGGCGGGCGGCCTCTTCCTCCTCGCGCTTCTCCTGCGCGTTTCACTCTGTCGCCTCCTAGAGGTCGGCGGCGGGGTCAATCCGCCGAGTAGTGGCAGACGTCTCCGCCGACCCTATAACGGAGGCGGCGGCAACCCTCTCAAGAGTGGGGGGAGCTCTGAAGTGAGGGAAGCATATGAAAGACTCAGACAAGATCAACAAAGAGAAAATAAAGATGAGTGACGGAGGCGCTTACGCAGTGACCAGCGGCGGCTTCTTCACTTCCTTGCGGAAGCGGTTGGCCTTCGCGGCCGCCTCTTCCCGCTTGGTCACGGCGGCCACTCCCTTAAATTTCTTCGACCGGCCACCAAGCGTACTCGGCCAGGCCCGGCGCTTCTTCGCGCCGCCTTGAGCGTCCAAGGCGGCGGAGGAACTCGCGCTTGGCTGGCCAGCCTTTGGCTGGTGACGCGGGGCGACTTCCCCCTCAGCATCATCATCAGGCCAGTCGGCGAAAGTGGCCGTAGGCCTGGAGCTGCCTTCTTCTTCTCCTCCTCCCTCGGCGTCGGCCTCCATGGCCGCCGCCCCCAAGTCAGGATCGTCGACGTTGCTCTCCGCCCGATCGGGGACAAACTGACGAGCTGGCCCCGTGGTGCCGGCCGAAGGAGGGACGAGAGGGGTCTGATTCAAAACAAAAACGGTCAGACTAGACAAGTCGGACTCGGCAACAAAAGAAACAGAAGAAGAAGGAAGACGACTTACAACAGGCGAGGGGTTGGCGCGTGAGTACGGCTCCTTGCCGAACCGCTAATCCATCAGAGACCGCAGTTCGCGATGTAGTTCACTGTGTCCGCCACCTCCGCGTGAGGCATGTCCTTGGAGCACATCCGACTCGGGTCCCGATGACCGCTCATCTGGCAGATCAGGTGAGGTCGGCCTTGGAGTGGGAGGACTCGGTGCGCCACGAAGGCGGCCAGCAAGTCGGCCCCGGTCAAGCCCTCCGACTGCGTCAGCACTCGAAGTCGCGCGATGGCGGCGGCACCAGCAGGAGACAACATCTTGGCTCAGTCTGACCAGCTGGGGAGCCTTCCAGCCGGCACGCCGGCTTCGTAAGCTGGCAGGTTGACCCAGTCGCCTTCTGGGGCGACGTTCTTCACATAAAAATAGGACCGCTGCCACATCTTCACCGACTTAATCAGTGCGATGGTGGGAAACAGATTGTCGGCCACTGATCTTCGCATCGTGATAAACGCACTGCACTGGGCCGGCACGCCGGCGACGTGTGTGCCGAGCTTGGACTGGAAGAACTCACCCCAGAGCTCGATGGTGGGGAGAACGCCGAGGAAACCTTCGCACAAGGTGGCGAAGGCAGCCAGTAGCACCACCGTGTTCGGAGTAAGGTGGTGCGGCTGAAGCCCGTGGAACTCCAAGAAGGAGCGGAATAAGCCGCTCGCCGGCAGCCCCAGGCCGCGCATAAGGTGCGAGCGGAATATGACCTACTCGCCCTCCTCCGGCGCCGGTGATATTTCCCCCCTCCGGCGCGAGGCGGACCCGCACTAAGCCCTTGCCGGGCAGCCGCCGTGTCTTGCGAAGGATCTCGACATTGTCGTCATCTACCTCGGAGCCGTCCCACACTCCGGAGTGCACAGCAGGAGGCGAGGCGGCGGAGGAAGAGCTCATCGCCGCGGGCGCGGCGTGGTTCGGAGCAGCAGCGGCGAGAGGAAGAAGAAGCGAGAAGGAGCGAAAGGGAGTAGGGAGGATGGGCGCGCGTGCTTCGCCGCCCCCTCCCCCCGCCTACCTGTAGGCTCGTGGGCTGAGAAGCCGAGGGGGCGGTCGTGGGATTAACTGCGCCCAGGACCCCACGACCCCCACGATTTACCACCCGAAGTTACTGCGTGCAATAACCGCGCGGGAACCCCAACCGTCCGCACGGCCACAACAGATCCGTTCACATGCCGAGGCGCGGTAGTGGTGGGCCCCGCCTGTAGGCCTGTCCCGTCGCGCGCGTGGGTGGGCAGACTAGCTCAGCCACGTGGCGCCTCGCGACGGGTCCACAACGGGCGGCAACCCGGAGGCTTATCAGGCATGCCGCCTGGACTCCGCCGCGATGTTCAAACTTTTTTAGGGGCAAGTCGGCCTTAAGCAAGTCTAGCTCCAACTAGTCGGCTTGACAGAAGACGGATAGCGAGGCCTAGATCCAACCGCCGGAAAGAAGAAACTATTGAGGCTCCTCGGCATATCGCCCTCGGTGCCTCACCAGCTTCAGGGACTACTGTCGGAGTAATGGGCCACAGGTAGGCTAACCCAGGCCCAGAACCTTTCAAGACATCGGGCAGGCTGCACCCCTCAAGACCTCAGGATGAAGAGCCGCCTTCTGAGAGTCGGCTGCGAGGCTGCCGACTGCCCACTCACGGCCGAGTCCCGAGGACGACTTCAGGATGAGCCGACTCCTGACTGGCGACTTCCAGAGAAGCTGGCCATGGGGAGTCGGCCCACGACGCCAACAACTCCCATGCCCTCATAAAGAGGGACAGGACGGGGAGTGGCCACAGTAAGGTCCACTCCCACCCTTTTCCAAGGGCAGGCGTGGCCACAGTACGCCGTACCCGCGGAGATCTCCGCCCGGCGCGTCACTGTTGCCATGCCGGCCCTGATGTCAGCCCCAGTGGGCGGAGTCCTGTGCCCACGACGGCCTGCCGGTACGACCCAGGGACGACGGGTCCCACCAGTCGGCGGGCGTACGAAAGACGGCAAGAGCGCCACTAGTCGGCCCAGTTGGGAGTCGGCCGGCCCCTCCCACGGGCCCCACGCGCCATTAACCAGATGCGACAGGGAGTGGCCACAGTGATCGCCCGCCAGACGGCGGGGCTGTCGCCACGACCCCATGACTGAGCCTGCATCATTAGAGGCACGACTACAGTAATCTACAGCCGGCAAGACCCGCCCGCGGCGGACGCGGCCTGTCGGCTCCGTACCGAGCCAGTCGGCGGGCCCCAGGAGTCGGCGGATAAGACGACAGCCAGAGAGACTGACGGCTGGGCCCACGTCCAGCCAGATTACCATTGTACCCCTGGGGGGTAGGCCTATATAAACCCCCCAGGGCACCCATGCAAAGGATTGGAATCCATTAGCACTAGACCAGATCATATAGGAAGGAGAGAGCTAGCCTTGCCTTCTCCTACCTCCAGGAAGCAGCTCAAGGAGCAACCGTGTACACACTTTGCCATAGTGATCATGTGGAGACCCCGCAGAGTAGCAGTAGGGGTATTATCTCCACGGAGAGCCCCGAAGCTGGGTAAGATTCGCCGGCGTGCATGCCTTCGCCTTATCCCGTTTCCAGGCACCGGCGACGTTCTACTTGCCCCCACCATGATAAGCCATCCTTTGGCATATGTCGCACCCAACCCCCGACAAGGAGATATGCCCTAGAGGCAATAATAAATGTTATTGATTATCTCCCGGTTCATAATTATGTTTATATTCCATGCTATAACTGCTATGGTTATCGAGTCTGCAATAACCATGAGGCTCGGAGGAAGACTCATATGCACGTGTGGAATAATAAACGGTAAAATGTATTCCTAGTCTGTCCTCTAAGACTAGTTCAAGTGTTGCATGATGGTTCTGTTTTCTTGATCATGGGCATGTCTATGCCAGCTACCTTGAGGGCACAATGTTAAGAGAACATTTGTGTTGAATCGACCAGAATTGATGTTATGCTGCGAGATACATTCGTCACAAGTTTAATGGTATATAACACAGAGATGGTTAACGTTTGCATGATTCCTTAGACCATGAGAGTATTGAGTTTCTTCATGCTTGGTTCATGAACTTTGGGGTTTGTTAAACGTCATCCGTAAATGGGTGGCTATTACGGTGGCTTACGGGTTCATGGAAAAGTATGTCAAGTAACTTGATAGCTCAAGATTGGGATTTGCTCCTTCGACGATGGAGAGATATTCTCGGGCCCTCGGTGTTACGGTATCCATAATCATCTGGCCAGACACCTTGTGATTTGATCACTAGGATGCCGGAACATGGAAACGAGAAAGAGAACAAAACCGGTAACGAGGTAAATTGCATGGTGGACAAATTGTTCGTACACGGATCTCACCTCGGGTGTTCGTGGCATATCGCGAAGCAACAGGAATAGCTCACTGCAACTGGAGGTTCACTCGAATATTCATTCATGTGTGTACAGGGGTCAATATGGGTGTCCATGGCTCCGATGTTGATCATTGATCAGAAGGGGTTCCGGGTCATGTCTATACTTCACCGAACCTATAGGGTCACACGCTTAAGGGTCATCTATCTACTGAATACTAGACAGGGAGTCTGAGAGAAAATCACCGAAAAAGTTTCGGACACCGAAAAGTTTCGGACAGCGGAAACGTTCCGCAGAGAGAGGTCATTGGATGAGTTTCGGTGAAACCGAAAAGTTGTTTCAGGATATACTATCAAGTCAAATTGGTTTCGGCACATGCCTGATAATTCTTCGAGGGTGCCAGAGTCATTCTAGAAACTTTCTGGAATTTTTCGGGATAAAAGCTGGAATTGCTCCGGAGCTGCCGTGAAAGTGCGTTATATCAACTAGAGGGGGGGTGAATAGGCGATTTTTATGAAATTCTTCACTGAGGAATTTGCCGGTGAGGAAATTCTTTAATGAAGAACTACTAGCAGCGGAATAAGTACTCAAAAGTAAACATAACAGAATACAAGCATAGTCATCATGATGAAATGAAGACAGGCACAGAGTACAGGTAGCGTAAGCACATGATAACGCAGGATGAAGACAATCAGACTGAAGAAATTGAACTGAGGAAATTGAGAAAGTCTTCAGTCAAAGTCTTCAAGCATAGATATGAACAAGCACACAACACAGTTATGAGGAAATGAAAGAGTTGAGGAAATAGAATCAGTAAGCTTGGTGAAGACAATGATTTGGTAGACCAGTTCCAACTGCTGTCTCAGTTGTATGTCTGGTTGGAGCAGCTGAGTATTTAAACTCGAGGACACATAGTCTCGGACACCCAGTCCTGAGCATGCAGCTCAGAACACCCAGTCCTCACTGTATTCTCCTTGAGCTAAGGTCACACAGACCTCGCCCAATCACTCGTGGTAAGTCTTCAAGCGACTTCCGAACCTTCACAAACTTGGTCACTCGGTGATCCACAATTCCTCTTGGATGCTCTAGACCATGACGCCTAACTGTCTGGAAGAAGCACAGTCTTCAAAGGTAACAAGCGTCGGATCCACGCAGGATCAATCTCTTCAGTGATGCTCAATCACTTGGGGTTTGTCGGTGTTTGGGTTTGGGTTTTTCCTCACTCGATGATTTTCTCTCAAAGTCCTCGGAGGATGGGTTGCTCTCAAATGACAAGTGTCAGTTTCTCTCGCAGCAGCTAACCAGCTAGTGGTTGTAGGGGGCGGCTATTTATAGCCTAGGGAGCAGCCCGACATGATAAGACATAAATGCCCTTCAATGATATGACTGTTAGGTGGGTAGATATTTTGGGACAGCTGGCGCATAGCACAACAACGGTCGGAATTTTGAGTAGCAAAATCCTCAGGGCTATCATGTTCCTCACTGTGTAGGCAATCCGCACTGGCGAATTCCTAACTCCTCAGTCAGGACAAATTCCTCAGAGACCAGAAGAACTTCGTCTCTGTCACTGAAGAAATTGACTGAACTGTATGAGATTTCCAATGGCTTTAGTCAAAGGGATTTGTAGGTGTAGGATTTCAAGTTGAGCATCACATGGAAATTTTTCCTTAGTATTTCCTCGACCTCCTTTAACAGTACGGTGTTTCCTATGACTCAAGAAAGATAAAATTAAACTACGAAAACAGAAGTCTTCACGCTTCATGTTCCTCGAATGAATACCAAGTCTTCACGGTCACACCAATTTCTTCACTTTCAAAGTCTTCAGAAAGTCTTCAGAGATTTAAAGTCTTCAGTTGAAGAACTTCATTTTTAGGGGTCGACTTTCTCTGTAAATATCAAACTCCTCATAGACTTATAGACCTGTGTATACTCACAAACGCATTAGTTCCTTAACCTATAAGTCTTCAATACACCAAAATCACTAAGGGGCACTAGATGCACTTACAATCTCCCCCTTTTTGGTGATTGATGACAATATAGGTTAAGTTTTCAACGGGGATAAACATATGAAGTGTAAATACTGATATTGAGGAATTTGATTGCAAGATATAGAAGAACTCCCCCTGAAGATGTGCATAGTGAGGAATTTGCTTTTGAAGCAATGCACACTTGAAGAGTTGAATCATGGAGATCTCCCCCTATATCTTGTAATTTATACACACATTTGACATATCACAATGAAGAATTTGAAATGCATGATGAAATATGGTGTCTGGTGAATTCAACATGCATGCATTAGCATAAATGAGGAATAAGCATGCAGAAAAAACATATCAAAAGTATCAGAGCACCATCGGGTTTAAGTTTACAACTCGATCCAATGAAGTCTCAGAAGAACGAGAGTTGTAACTTAACAAAAAAACGCCCATATAAAAAGACCTGTTTGACGACTAACTCAAAATTCTCCCCCTTTGTCATCAAATGACCAAAAGGATCGAATATGAGGACTAACGCCCTTGAAGAATATCAAGTTGATGAAGGAGCGCCAGCGTTGTTGGGGTCGTTTTTTGTAGTAGGGCCTGCCGCAGTGTCGTCCAAGTCTTCATTTTCATCAGTGTCGCGCGATGAAGAAAATGAGCTGGCCACCAGAGAAGGAATCTTGACCTTCTTGAATTTCTTCGGTGGAGGTGCAGACCAGTCAAAATCTTCCTTGAGACCCATTTTCTTCAGATCGTCTTCACCATACAGATGTGACAGAATAGCCCAGGTGCGGCCGAAGACTTCATGGAGATAGTAATGGTTTTTCTTCACTGCATTGTGTGTAGCAGTCATGTTGTGAAGAAATGAACCAAACTGACGCTTAACCCATTTGTGATTTCGATCCACCTTCTGGTGAAGACTAAGCAGAAGTTCATGGTCAGTCATCACGTGCGGAGCAGTGGCTTGAGGAGTGGACTTGGGTGCATTGGCAGAGTCATGTGTGGCAGAGTCATCATTGGTGGAATAAGAAGCAGCTTTGCGAAATTGACCATCCAATGGACGAATGCCTTCATCTATAACAGCTGGTGCCTTGCCCTTTCCATCAACCAAGGAATAGGTCTTCTTGAGGACTTCAATTGGGGGCAAGTAGCTGAGGTGATTATGAAAACCAGCTTTGTAGTTGAGTGAAGACCTTGTCCTGAGGAATCTCATAATCCAAGGTGCATAAGGCTTCAGCTCAAACGGAGACAGTGCAACATTTGCCAGAGTCCTCATGAAGAAATCGTGATAATTGACAGGAATGCCATGAACGATGTTGAATACCAGATTCTTCATGATGCCAACAATTTCCTCATCAGATGAGTCGTGGCCTTTGATAGGACTCATTGTCCTCATAAGAATACGATAGACAGTTCTGGGCACATAAAGCAATTCCTTCACGAGGAATTTGGTTCTTGGTGCTTGACCTAGCTTCAAAGATTTCATCAGCACCTGCATGTAGTGATTTGTAAGCTCAGGTTCACTGTAGATGCAAAGAGCTTCTTCAAGGGGAGGACTGAGTGGTAAGGCACGAAGCAATTCAGAAGCTGGTGCAGTATAGTGAGTGTTTTCAGACATCCAGTCCAGCACCCATGAATTCACATCTCCAGAATCTCCTGTGATGTGCAGCGTTGCATAAAATTGAAGAATCAGTTCTTCATTCCAATCGCAGATGTCAGAGCAAAAGTTTAACAGTCCAGCTCGTGAAGAACACTTAGGACTGGTGCGAAGCATGGCAGAGATTCCATATCCACGTGAGGAATGTGCTCATGGTAGAAGATTTTCTCTTTGTTGAACAACACTAAGGAATAGAAATTTGCTTGACTAGCAGTCCAGAAATGCCTCTTCCTAATGCGAGCAGAGTTATAGGGGTTGTAGTCTTCGAAGAATACATGCTCGCCGAAGAAATCATCAGCCTTGAACTTTTGCTTGCGTGAGAATGGATCATTTGGCTTGGGCAGAGGAGTATCAGTGAGTTGCATCACTACCTCAGGAATCTCAATCTCAGGTTCTTCAGGCTGAGGAATTTCTGGTTCCTCTTCAGTGGCAGTCTGCGTCTTCAGATGTTCAGCAACATCAGTTTCTTCAGCGCTAGTGGCTGGAATTTCCGCATGTACAGATGCAGTGGGGTGAGTTTCTTCAGAGCCCATTTGAACAGTTTGTGCGGGGGACTGAGGAATTTGCTGTAGAGGGGTGAAGAGTGGAGAATTGGGGTGCTGACTTTCCCAAAAGTCATCATTCATCACTGGTGTAGTACACCCAATATCCACATCTTCATCTTCCATTTCTTCAACGCCAGCCCCTTCAGCCGTGAACTAAGGCATGGGCGAGGAGATGACAGGTGTTGAAAGGATCTCATCCACTTCAATTTCTTCATCCAACCGCTCAGACAAAACAACAGAAGGAATTTCTTCATCAGATTCGCTGGGGATCGCATATTCTTCATCAAAAGGAACAAGGTCCTTTGATGGCATGGTTGAGATTGGAACAACATCAATGGGATTAGCAAATGAACTTGTCAAGGGCTTCATTTTCTTCGGGGCTGAAGAATCTGAAGCAGCTGATGCTTTCCTTTTCTTCACTGCTGCACGCTCTGCAGCCTTGGTCTTCTTCGCATCTGATGCAGATGGAAGGATTGGAGTTGATGTAGGCGCAGGAGCAGCTGAGGAATCTGGTTGATTTTCTTCAGGCACAATTGATGCAGTTGCCCTGATTTCTTCATCTTCTACAGGCGCACCACAAGTGGATGCCTTGGCAATTTCTTCAGCGGCTGGAATGCAGTCATCAGCCCTAGAACTCACATTTTCTTCAGCAGCTTGATTGTCATCAGCGGTGCTGGCATTTTCTTTAGTGGGCTGAGCAGATGCTGCAGCCTGAGGAATTTCTTGTTGCGATGGGGCTGCAACATGTGAAGTGAACTTTTCAGTCAGTTTAACAAACCTGACTTTGGCTCCTTTCCAATCAGCATAATACGAATCAAATTTATCACCGAGGATTTTGATTTCAGCCTGGACCTTCACTAGTTCTTCAGTTGTCATGGTGACAATGTTTTTCTTCAGAAGTTTCTCTTTTCTGTATTGCGTTTTCTTAATTTGTCTGGCCTTCTCATACTTCCATTTTTCTTCTTCAATGAAAGCAGTCAAGACATGACTTTCACCAGGAGTGAGGTTCATCTCCGGCAAAGGTGTGTTGGGGTCCTTGTGCCATAGATCAATGAAGTCGAGGATCAACTTTGGATCCAAAAGTAGTGGCACATTGCTTCCTTTGGCACTAGCGGCCCTGACTTGCCTGTCTCTGATGATTTTGGCAAGTTCTTCATCACCAGCTTCGTCTTCTTCAGACGGTACTTGGAAAGCGACCTGCTTCTTCTGAAGACTTTGGCGGAGGAGCTGACGACTTTGGAGGAACAGGAGCAGCATGAGGAATTGGCCGTGAGGGCTTTGAGGATTCTGGCCATGAGGGCATTGCTGAGGAACTTGGCCTTGAGGGCACTGTTGGTGAAGCACTTGGCTTGCGTGCAGGCTTCTTTGACATAGCCTTCTTTGGCTTGACAGCAGAGGCCTCAGCAGAGGCAGCAGCAGCAGCAGTAGAGTCTTCATTGAATTTCCTCACTGCTTCTCTGGCTTGCTTAGCCAACTTGGCTTGGCGCTTGGCCCATTCATCAGGGTAGTCCTCACCGCGCTTGAGGCTGGTGGGATCTGCTATTTGGCCAGGTGCCAATGGAGCTCTTGGGCATGGAGGATTGAGTGCGAATTTCTTCATGTACTTTGGAGTTACATACCTGTACTGCCTCCATTCTCTTGCCCATCTCCTTTCTATCCTCTGTATGCGCACCTTGCGCTGATTTTTGTCCTCTTTTCCAAACTTGGCCTCATCAGGAGTGCAGTAATCTTTGTATATGTCCTTAGGGATTTCAAAGGCAGTCATAACCTCAGGCTTCTTTCCTCCTTTCTGTGGCCTTTTACCATCAACCATTTTCTTCAGTTGAGGAATTTGGACAATTGAATTCTCTGAAGAAGTATGCAAATTTTCTTCAAGGAACGCTGCAAATGAGTTAAGTTGATGAGAACCTAGTGATTCAGCAGCTGACATGAGTACCTGTGAATATAGTATAGGTGCGAGGAATTTGGAGAGGTCATATGCGTTCTCAGAAGGTTTTGTAAAAATAACAAGTTTGAGGAATTTGACTAGATGAGTCTTGAAGAATTTCACTAAGCGTTCTTTGTCTTAGGTTCCAGAGTTGTATAGATCGAAGATCCACACAATTGAGGAATCTTGAAGAAAAATGATGCTTAGAGAAACAAAACAAGAACAGATGACTTGTGATGAATTTTAGTGAGTGAGGATATGAAGAAAAACACCTTTGAAGATTTTGTAGATAATCATTCGAATCAATTAGGGCAGTAAAAGTAACTTTTAATTACCCTGAACGAAGAACACGGCGAACAGTGAAGTGGAGAGGAGAAGTTCGTTTGTGTAGATCTTCCACGCCCTAACTCGGCGGAGGAAGACGGCTACGGCGGCGGAGTGAAGATTTCCGCAGTCGGCGCGAGTACGTCGACGACGAGGTCGAGGTAGTGAAGCTCTTCCTCACCGGCGACGATGAAGTAGCGGCGGCGCTAGGGTTTGAGAAGCTCGAGCTGGAGAGAGGTTGAGCGGAGTAAAAGAAGTGAGGAAGGGGAAGAGGGGTATTTATAGCCACGGTGAAAAACTGTTCGCCCGAAGAAATTGGACGAACGTGCCCCTGACCCTTCTCATTCGCATGACACGTGTCACCCACGTAGTGAGAAGTGGAGATCATATTAGATCGTGGGTGAGTGGATAAGTATATCGTGGGATGCGAAATGGTTTGAGCGGCAAAGCCGAAAATTTAGATAAGACAGGTTTAAAAGTTCCGTTCACAATTTCTTCAGCTGACAAGGACACAGTGAAGATTTTGAACGAGTTTCAAATAGAACGCACATGAAGAATTTGTGAATAGATTGGGTTGAGTATAGCATAGAGGGGAAGGGTCCGATCACATTCACTTAGCAGAAAAACCAACTTGAAGAATTAGCAATAAGTGAATGCTGTAGAGGACATAAACTCATATATATATATATAGCCAATGAAGAAAAACGACGGAAACAGTGAAGACAATGCAAAGTTGAAGAATATGAACAATTTAGGAATTTCAACTTTTGGTGGTGGCGTGACCCACCGTATAAGAATGATGATTTCAGACACCGCGTACAATTATCGTAGGGTTCTGAGAATCAAATTCTTCGTTAATTTCTTCACACTAAGAGTGTTATTCTTCATTAATTGAAGAAAAACGTTTCTTCACGTGTTGCACATCTAAGTCATCAATTTTGCATAAGTGTTTGGATGAGTGCCCTTTTCAAAGAACATTCGAAGATTCTAGTATATTTAGCTCACACCGCAACTTGCTAAATCTCTTCTCATCCAAGGGCTTTGTGAAGATATCGGCTAGCTGTTCTTCAGTCTTCACATGCTCAATAGAAATGTCGCCCTTCAACACATGATCACAAAGAAAATGATGACGAATCTGAATGTGCTTTGTCTTCGAGTGCTGAACTGTGTTGTGGGCAATCTTGATGGCACTCTCATTGTCACAGAAGAGAGGAACATTCTTCATGTTGACGCTGCAGTCCTTGAGAGTTTGCTTCATCCATAGCAATTGAGCACAGCAAGAACCAGCGGCAATGTACTCAGCTTCAGCAGTAGATAGTGATACGCAGTTCTGTTTCTTCGAGGACCAACAGACCAAAGATCGTCCGAGGAAATTACATGTACCAGATGTTGACTTGCGGTCCACATGATCACCAACATAGTCAGAGTCAGAATATCCAATGAGATCAAAAGCCGAGCCCTTGGGGTACCAGAATCCAAGTGTTGGTGTGTGAGCTAGATATCGAAGAATATGCTTCATAGCCTTATGGTGTGATTCCTTCGGTGTAGCTTGAAATCAGGCACACATGCAAACACTAAGCATTATGTCTGGCCTAGATGCACATAGGTACAATAAAGAGCCAATCATGGAGCGGTATACCTTATGATCAAAGTCGATACCATTTTCATCAGTGCACAGATGGCCATTTGTGGGCATAGGAATTTTGACGCCTTTGCAATCTTGCATGCCGAATTTCCTCAGTACATCCTTGAGGTATTTCTCTTGAGACATGAATATGCCATTGCGTTGTTGACGAATTTGAAGACCTAAGAAGAATTTCAACTCTCCCATCATAGACATTTGATATTCTTCACTCATCATATAGGCAAATTCATCACTATAACGTTGGTCAGTACAGCCAAAGATAATATCATCAACATATATTTGGCACACAAACAATTCACCATCATAAGATTTAGTGAAAAGAGTAGGGTCGAGTGAACCGGGTGTGAAGCCTTTCTTCATGAATAATTCCTTCAAGGTATCATACCACACCCGTGGGGCCTGCTTGAGGCCATAGAGGGCCTTGTTAAGTCTGAAGACTTTGTCAGGATTCTTTGGATCTTCAAAACCTGGGGGTTAAGCAACATATACTTCTTCCTCAAGCTTACCATTGATGAATGCACTTTTCACATCCATTTGATATAAAGTGATATCATGATGGTTAGCGTAAGCAATCAATATGCGAATAGCCTCAAGTCTAGCAACAGGTGCAAAAGTTTCATCGAAATCAATTCCTTCAACCTGTGTGTAGCCTTGAGCTACAACCCTGCTTTATTCCTCACCACAAGGCCATTTTCATCTTGCTTGTTGCGGTAGATCCACTTTGTGCCAATGATATTGTGCTTGCGATGATCTGGACGTTTGACCAGTTCCTAGACATTGTTGAGCTCGAACTGATGTAATTCTTCTTGCATGGCCTGAATCCATTCAGGCTCCAGAAATGCTTCATCTACCTTAGTGGGCTCTAATAGAGACAAAAGCATAGTGCCCACAAAAGTTAGATAAATGTGAAGCTTTTGAGCGTGTGAGAGGACCTGGCGCTTTGATGTCATTGATGATCTTTTCAACTTGCACTTCTTTTGCAATGCGAGGATGAGCTGGTTGTCATTGAAGAGTTTGATCATCATTCTCTTTAGCACCATTTTCTTCTGTATTTTTTTCAGGTGCATTAGCTCGATGTTCTTCATGTTCTGGAATGAATTCTTCGGCTGATTCTTCAGTAGGAATGACATCCTCAGTAGCCTTGAACTTGATAGTTTCCTCAGGTGCTGGTTCATCTATCACAGTAGGTAGGTGCTCTCTTTGCGAGCCATTAGTTTCATCGAACCGCACATCTACAGTTTCAACAACCTTGTGAAGAACGTTGTTGAAGACTCTGTAGGTGTGCGAGTCCTTTCCGTAACCAAGCATAAAACCTTCATGTGCTTTCGGTGCAAATTTTGAGTTGTGATGAGGATCTCTAATCCAACATTTAGCACCAAAGACTTTGAAATAACTTACATTGGGTTTCTTATTAGTGAGGAGTTCATAGGCAGTCTTCTTGAAGAATTTGCGAAGATATACTCTGTTGATGATGTGGCACGCAGTGTCAATTGCCTCAATCCAGAACCGACAAGGCGTTTTGTATTCATCGAGCATAGTGCGAGCCATCTCAGCAAGAGTCCTGTTCTTGCGCTCCACGACGCCGTTCTGCTAAGGAGTATAAGGAGCAGATAACTCATGAGTAATACCAAGTTCATCAAGATAGCCATCGAGACCAGAATTCTTGAACTCAGTGCCATTGTCACTTCTGATTTGCTTGATCTTCACACCAAAGTTGGTTGAAGCCCTTGAGGAAAATCATTTGAAGACTTCCTGCACTTCATGTTTGTAAGTAACAAGGTGTACCCATGTATAATGAGAGTAATCATCAACAATAACAAAGCCATATTGAGATGCTTCATTTGAAACAGCAGAATAATGATTAGGACCAAAGAGATCCATGTGAAGCAATTCAAATGGGCGAGTAGTGGTCATGATAGTCTTCACTGGATGCTTGGCCTTTTTCATCTTCCCAGCTTCACAGGCTCCGCATAGGTGATCCTTGAGGAATTTGGCATTCTCGATGCCAATGACATGCTTCTTCTTTGCAAGCGTGTGCAAATTCCTCATGCCTGCATGACCAAGTCGTCGATGCCAGAGCCAGCCTTCTGAAGCTTTTGCAAGTAGGCACACGGCTGGTTGTGGTCCTGTAGAGAAATCAACAATATACAGGTCTCCTCTCCTAAATCCTTCGAAGACTTTGGAATTGTCAACTTCCATAACCACAACACAACGGTATTTGCCAAAGACAACAACCATATCAAGATCACAAAGCATTGAGACAGACATAAGGTTGTATCCTAAGGACTCAACAAGCATGACTTTGTCCATGTGTCGATCCTTCATGATCGCAACCTTACCTAGACCTAATGCCTGACTTTTGCCTTTGTCAGCAAATATGATGTGCTTCAGATGTGACGGAGATAATGGAGCATCCATCAATAGATTCTTGTCACCAGTCATGTGATTTGTACATCCACTATCGAGGACCCACTCAATGGCTTTGGGTTGATCATCCTGTAGATGAATTAGTGCAGCTTACAAACTCATATACTTCATCAGTGAAGAATATGACATCAATTCATCAGATCAATTTCATCAAGCAAAAGAACAGATAAAACAGTATGAGGACGTGAGAAATGAAAGTTCATTTCTTCATGATTAGCCTGCGTCCTATCAGGCACACTCAGGTCTCCAGCAAATTCTTCAGACGATTACATACGTTTGGAGACCTGACCCTGCAGAAGAGATTAGTTCCTTTTCTTCACCACCCACATCTGAAGGGGTGGCAAAGAGTTCATCATTCTGCGAGCTCCATACGAGAAGGATGGCATAGAAGCCAGCCCATTTCGTTTCACATAAGAGGGGTTAGAGTAAGCATAAGAGTAAGAAGAGAAATTCTTCGAGGACTTATGGACATAATGATTTGAAGAATAATGCACATATCCATAATCCTTAGATCTTCCTTGCGAAACAGACGGGTTAGCACGATGATGTTCATATGAGGACTTTGATCCTTTTGAGGAATATGATCCATGTGAGGAGTTTGGTCTGTATGAGGACTTGGATCCATATGAAGAATTTGATCCATATGAGGAATTTGATCTGGGGTTCCTATTCTTCACAGGTGGCGTCATGATGACATTCACCTGAAGATTTTCAAGGCATCTTTTGGGAACCCAGATTTTCTTCATAGGAGGACCATTCCGGCAATTAGTGCCAACATATCCAGCAAATACTTCACCATTCTGATTTTTGAACAGTTTATAGTTGGAGTCAAATGACTCATCATCAGAATGAGGAGATTCACATGAAAATCCAGATAAGTTAGATAGATCAACTGGAGGTCCCTTTGCAGCAACCCATGTAGTTTTGGGGTACTGCTCAGGCTTCCAATATGTACCATCAGCATTGAGTTTCCTCTCAAAAGCGATACCCTCTTTCCTAGGGTTCTTGTTGAGGATCTGCTTTTTAAGCACATCACAAAGAGTCTGATGCCCTTTGAGGCTTTTGTACATGCCTGTCATGTACAATTCCTTCAGCCCTGCATCATCAGTGATACTAGCAATGTCCTCAGATGAGGAATTAGAAATAGCAGAGGCATGTGAAGAATTTGGTACATTAGCAGTATTTGAACATTCAGGTGAAGAATTAGCAGATTCACGTTCAATGCACTTCAAGCATGGAGGAACAAATTCTTCCTGAGAAGCGCTGATTTGTTGAGCAAGTAATGAATCATGCTCCTTCTGAAGATCTTCATAACTCACTCTTAGCTTCTCAAGATCTTGCTTTCTTTGAAGAAATTCATAAGAAAGCTTCTCATGATCAGATAAGAGAGTGTTATGTTGATCTTGAAGGGTGTCATACTTAGTATGAAGTCTACGAAGACTTTTAGCCAAAGCTTTTGACTGATCCATTTATTCACCCAACATATCATCGCTCTTATTTAGCATGGAGTAAACTTTTTCCAAAGCTCTTTGTTGTTTAGTGGCAAGGGAAGCAAGTTTGACATAGCTGGGTCCAAATTCATCACCAGATTCATCATCACTAGACTCGGATAGGTAGCATTCAGTTACCTCAGCATCTTTTGCCATAAGGCATGATGCAGAAGATGATGATTCTGGTTTGAATGTCATCGCTTTGAGAGATTCCTTGAAGTCCTCAAACCAAGGATCATGACAGGTTCGATGACCTTCATAGACCTCAGAGAGACGGTCCCAGATGAGCTTTGCATGATCGAGATGCATGATATTCCTGAACGGATTTTGAGAAAGACAGGAGCAGATGACATCCTTCGCCGTGAGGTTGAGAAGAGTGTACTTGCGAATGTCATCAGCTTCCGCCATCTTGCACAGATCGGTCAGACCAATTTCAGTGACGGTCCACAGCTCACTGTTCATCGCCATGAGGCGCTTCTTCATCATGGCCTTCCACTTGGGATACTCGTGACCGTCAAAGATGGGGCATGTCACTTTCTTCATACCTGCGGTCAACATAACTAAAACTCCAGGCGGTTAAACCAAAATCACACAGAACAAGGGAGTACCTTGCTCTGATACCAATTGAAAGTGCGTTATATCGACTAGAGGGGGGGGGGGTGAATAGGCGATTTTTATGAAATTCTTCACTGAGGAATTTGCCGGTGAGGAAATTCCTTAATGAAGAACTACTAGCAGCGGAATAAGTACTCAAAAGTAAACATAACAGAATACAAGCATAGTCATCATGATGAAATGAAGACAGACACAGAGTACAGGTAGCGTAAGCACATGATAACGCAGGATGAAGACAATCAGACTGAAGAAATTGAACTGAGGAAATTGAGAAAGTCTTCAGTCAAAGTCTTCAAGCATAGATATGAACAAGCACACAACACAGTTATGAGGAAATGAAAGAGTTGAGGAAATAGAACCAGTAAGCTTGGTGAAGACAATGATTTGGTAGACCAGTTCCAACTGTTGTCTCAGTTGTACGTCTGGTTGGAGCGGCTGAGTATTTAAACTCGAGGACACACAGTCCCGGACACCGAGTCCTGAGCACGCAGCTCAGGACACCCAGTCCTCACCGTATTCTCCTTGAGCTAAGGTCACACAAACCTCGCCCAATCACTCGTGGTAAGTCTTCAGGCGACTTCCGAACCTTCACAAACTTGGTCACTCGGCGATCCACAATTCCTCTTGGATGCTCTAGACCATGACGCTAACCGTCTGGAAGAAGCGCATCTTCAAAGGTAACAAGCGTCGGATCCATGCAGGATCAATCCCTTCAGTGATGCTCAATCACTTGGGGTTTGTAGGTGTTTGGGTTTGGGTTTTTCCTCACTCGATGATTTTCGCTCAAAGTCCTCGGAGGATGGGTTGCTCTCAAATGACAAGTGTCAGTTTCTCTCGCAGCAGCCAACCAGCTAGTGGTTGTAGGGGGCGGCTATTTATAGCCTAGGGAGCAGCCCGACATGATAAGACATAAATGCCCTTCAATGATATGACCGTTAGGTGCGTAGATATTTTGGGACAGCTCGCGCATAGCACAGCAACGGTCGGAATTTTGAGTAGCAAAATCCTCAGGGCTATCATGTTCCTCACTGTGTAGGCAATCCGCACTGGCGAATTCCTAACTCCTCAGTCAGGACAAATTCCTCAGAGACCAGAAGAACTTCGTCTCTGTCACTGAAGAAATTGACTAAACTGTATGAGATTTCCAATGGCTTTAGTCAAAGGGATTTGTAGGTGTAGGATTTCAAGTTGAGCATCACATGGAAAATTTTCCTTAGTATTTCCTCGACCTCCTTTAACAGTACGGTGTTTCCTATGACTCAAGAAAGATAAAATTAAACTACGAAAACAAAAGTCTTCACGCTTCATGTTCCTCGAATGAATACCAAGTCTTCACGGTCACACCAATTTCTTCACTTTCAAAGTCTTCAGAAAGTCTTCAGAGATTTAAAGTCTTCAGTTGAAGAACTTCATTTTTAGGGGTCGACTTTCTCTGTAAATATCAAACTCCTCATAGACTTATAGACCTGTGTATACTCACAAACGCATTAGTTCCTTAACCTATAAGTCTTCAATACACCAAAATCAGTAAGGGGCACTAGATGCACTTACATGCCGGAACCACTTCAGATGCTTTTCGCAGATGAAAATCACTAATCCAAAATTGTTTCGGAACGCGTTGAAAATTATTTTAGTGGGTATTGGAAATGTTCTAAGCCCACATAAATATTTTCAGTTCGAACGGACGCTGAAAAATGTCGTCGTGAATAGTGAAAGTGCATTTTAGGATATTTATGGAAAGCCACCTTTTGGGGCTTTTCCCAAAAGGCTTATAGAAGGACTTGGTGATCAGGGAACCCCCTTTGGGGGCCCCCCATGAAGGTGGGACGTTGGAGGGTGCAGCTCCTCCATGGAGCTCCACTTGTGAAAGTGCAACTATCCCTAGGTCATTTTGGTAATTCCTAACAACATATAGCTCATTGAGCTAATGCTATTTCAAGATTAATATCTCAGGAAAGCTCAATGATTGGCATGGCATGGATGAGAAAATTGGACCCCTCAAAATGCAAAGGGCAAAAGGATTGGCTCAAGCTCAAAGCTCAAGACTCTACATTTTCTATTTTAGTGATCCAAGATCACATTGAGTCTATAGGAAAAGCCAATACTATCAAGGAGGGATGAGGTGTTGCTTAATGAGGCTCTTGCTCAAAATGCTTAGTGATATGCTCCAAAGCCCTCAACTACTTTCTCACATCCACATATGACCTAAACCAAAAGTCAAACTTGGCCCCACCGATTCTTTCTATCCGGCGCCACCGAGTTCAGATGTCATAGCCACTACCACAAACCCTAGGCAAATCGGTCTCACCGATAGGGATCTCGGTCTCACCGGGATGGGATTGTAATCTCCCTGTTTCCCTTCATAACTTTTCGGTCCCACTGAGATGAGCGATCGGTCCCACGGAGATTGCAATGTAAACTCTCTGTTTCCCTTTCGTAACATTTCGGTCTCAACGAAATGAGCGAATCAGTCCCACCGAGTTTACTTGACCAACTCTCTGGTTAGCTTATTACCAAAATCGGTCTCACCGAGTTTGTGTAATCGGTCTCACCGAGATTACGTTATGCCCTAACCCTAACCATATCGATCCTACCGAGTTGCATGTCGGTCCCACCGAAAATCCTAACGGTCACTAGCTTTGCTGAATCGGTCCGACCGAGTTTATCAATTCGGTCCCACCGAGATTGGCAAGTTGTGTGTAACGGTTAGATTCTGTGTGGAGGATATATATACCCCTCCACCTCCTCTTCATTCATGGAGAGAGCCATCAGAACGAACCTACACTTCCAACTTACTTTTTCTGAGAGAGAACCACCTACACTTGTGTTGAGGCCAAGATATTCCATTCTTACCATATGAATCTTGATCTCTAGCCTTCCCCAAGTTGCTTTCCACTCAAATCTTCTTTGCACCAAATCCATATCCTGTGAGAGAGAGTTGAGTGTTGGGGAGACTATCATTTGAAGCACAAGAGCAAGGAGTTCATCATCAACGCACCATTTGTTACTTCTTGGAGAGTGGTGTCTCCTAGATTGGCTAGGTGTCACTTGGGAGCCTCCGACAAGATTGTGGAGTTGAACCAATGAGTTTGTAAGGGCAAGGAGATCGCCTACTCCGTGAAGATCTACCGCTAGTGAGGCAAGTCCTTCGTGGGCGACGACCATGGTGGGATAGACAAGGTTGCTTCTTCGTGGACCCTTTGTGGGTGGAGCCCTCTGTGGACTCGCGCAGCCGTTACTCTTCGTGGGTTGAAGTCTCCATCAACGTGGATGTACGATAGCACCACCTATCGGAACCACGACAAAAACATCTGTGTATCCTATTGCGTTTGAATCCTCCAAACCCCCCTTTACATTCTTGCAAGTTACATGCTTTACTTTCCGCTGCTCATATACTCTTTGCATGCTTGCTTGAATTGTGTTAAGATTGCTTGACTTGTCCAAAGTTGCTAAAATCTGCCAAGAACTAAAATTGGGAAAAGGATAAGTTTTATTTGGTCAAGTAGTCTAAGCACCCCCCTTTAGACATACTTTCGATCCTACAAGTGGTATCAGAGCTTTGGTCTCCATTTGCTTTGATTTCCATAGCTTTTGGTAGTCATAGCCTTGGTTTCACCACCTAGGAGAGTATGGCGTCTAGCGAGGGAAATTACCACCGTAGAGGTCCTTACTTTGATGGTACTAATTTTGCTAGTTGGAAGCATAAGATGAAAATGCATATTCTTGGACATAACCCCGCCGTATGGGCTATTGTGTGTATTGGCTTGCAAGGTGAATTATTTGATGGGAGAGAACCGAACCATGAAGCTACCGCGGAAGAGTTGAGGATGCTGCAATACAATGCTCAAGCTTGTGATATCCTCTTCAACAGATTGTGCCCCAAAGAATTCAACAAAATCAGCCGTCTTGAGAATGAAAAGGAAATTTGGGATACTTTGATTGATATGCACGAAGGTACCGACTCCGTCAAGGAATCCAAGTTGGATGTGCTTCAAAGTCAGCTTGACAAGTTCAAAATGAAGGATGGTGAAGGTGTCGCTGAAATGTACTCTAGGCTTGCTCTTATCACAAATGAGATCGCCGGCTTAGGAAGTGAAGAGATGACCGACAAATTCATCATCAAGAAGATCCTAAGAGCTTTGGATGGAAAATATGATACCGTATGCACATTGATCCAAATGATGCCCAGTTACAAAGATTTCAAGCCAACGGAAGTCATTGGAAGAATTGTTGCTCATGAGATGTCACCCAAGGATAAGGAGGAGCTCCATAACAAGTCAAGTGGTGCTTACAAAGCCTTATGTGAAGCTACCACATAATCAAGTGAGAAACAAACCTTCAATGAAGAATTGAGCCTAATGGTGAAGAACTTCAACAAGTTATACAAGAGTAGAAGCAAAGAGAGAAGTTCCAAGTCAAGGTCCTACAATGACAAAAGATCTTCTAGTCGAGAGCGAAATTGCTACAATTGCGGAAGACCCGGATACTATTCCAATGAGTGTACGACACCCTACAAGAGAAGAGAAGATTCTCCAAAAAGAAGAACTAGAAGAGAAGAATCACCATCAAGAGAGAGAAGGAGTAGAGATGATCGTTATGAGCGAAGAACATCCTGGAGAAGCAAGGATTCGGAAAGGAAGGACAAGTCATCAAGGAGCTACACAAAACGAAGACATCAAGCTCATGTTGGTGAATGGGTATCTGGCTCTGACTCCGACAATCACTCTGAGAGAAGCTATCACTCCGACTCCGAATATACTCAAGATGAAGGTGTTGCCGGTCTAGCACTTGTGTCAACCAACTCCTACGACATATTTGATTCACCAAATGAAGGACTTGGAAGATGCTTCATGGCTAAAGGCCCAAAGGTATCACACCCCAAGTATGTTGATTTCAATAGTGATGAAGATGACTTGTTAGGTGATGATGATTTACTTGTTGACAACTCTAGTGATGAATACTATGATGAAACGTCAATTAATCATGCTAATCAAGATAAAACGAATGACAATGATAAGGAGAAGATTGAGTTTCTAACTAAAGAACTAAACACTCTTAAGTTAGCTCATGAAACTATCTTAGGAGATCATCAAGAACTTTTAAGGACTCATGAGAAATTACGTTTTGAAAAGCTCAACCTTGAGCAATTGCATGAGTTGTTAAATGCAATCAATGATGATCTTCACAACAAAAGTTCTTCTTACATTGCCAAGCGTTTACTCTTATCCACTTACATGCCTCAAGTCAAGTCTAGTAACAAGAACAAGAAAGATTCTTCCTCTAGTAGTAACAATAATCATGCTAAATCTAATGTTGTTGATTCTAGTAGTTCTCTTGATTCCACTAATAATTCTCTTAGCCAAGTTACACTTGAGCAATAAAATAGCTTATTGAAGGGAATTATAGAGAAAGGTGTTTACAAGAGCCTTGCCGGGAGTAAGCAATTCGAGGAAATTGTACGCAAGCAAGGAAGGCACCGGAAGAACCAAGGTGTTGGTTTTGAACGAAAGTTCAATGCCAATGGAGTTGAGTGGGAAGAAGATCAATACCCCAAGACGAAGTTTGTTCCTCAACAAGAGAAGTATGATCCTACTTCCCTCAAAGGGACACAAGCTCAAGATGATCTTCCACCACAAGACCACAAGCAAAAAGGCAAGGATAAGCTTCAAGAAGAAATTGATGCATTTGAAGAAGCACCCAAGGCCTTGGTCAAGTGGGTTCCCAAGACTACATCAAGTTCAACTTCATCAAGTATGACTACAACTCCAAGTATTCCCATCAAGATGATGTGGATCCCGAAGAAGAAGAACTAGATAGTTGTTGAGGGTGACTCCGCCAACATACTTCACTCTTATCATTATGGCAAGAATAAGTGCAATCAACTTCCATATCTTGCACTAGTTCAAGGAGTCACAAGCCCTCTTGTTGGTAAGACAAGGGACAAGGTAACCTAATGCTTTCATAGACATCAGCTTGTGTGTGCATTACTCTATGTCTATGGATATCCTTGTTTGTTCCTCGTGGGACTAACCCATGTAGGTATTGAAAGTGCACTTCACTCCAAAGGATTGCTCCAAATGATCTACATCAACATTGAGCATCCACATCTTCAACACCTGCATGAAGTCATCATCGACAAAACCCAAGGTTAGTTCATCCCTCTTAGGGGGGATTTCACATCTAGGGGGAGCTTTACTCTAAGAATTGAGCTAAAGCAATTCTAATGGTGTGAACACAACAACGCTTTATGTAAAAGTGGTAACCCCACTCGTGCTTAAACGATGAGTATGACCTATGATCAAATGTTCTCATTTGACTCCCAAGTCAATATACTCATATATAGATCACCTAGTCATCGCCAATTGCTTGATAGATGCTAGAATTGGTTGTGCATGCTTTGCCACATATTTCACTTGCCATTTTATTGTGTGAGCATGTTGGTTGCATAATTTACTCATTCGAGGACATCCACTTGTTGTTTTGATTGGTTGGTTCATTTTTCTCTTGCCAAGTGGATGGACAAGAATGCCTAAGAACCTTCTCTAGCTATCTATGCTTTTCTTGTCTCAAACTCTATTCATGCTACATCATAAAGTTTGATCAAGTCAGATTCGAACCACTCTATGTGAGGAGCACTCGGAGTCCCCGATTTGTCATAGACTTAAACTTCCAAAACTTCTTTATGCGTTTCGGTCTGACCGATTCATCCATTTTGGTCATACCGAGATCACTGAGTCGATCTAGGTTTTCAATCTCGGTGCAACCGACTTGAACTTTTCGGCCACACTGAGTTGCAATAACTGCTTGTAGTTATGCATCTCGGTGCCACCGAGTTGTTCCACTCGGTCACACCGACAGGGTCAGGCTATATATATCTCGGGGCCAAAATTTGGAAAAATTTCCGAACCCCCTTGCCCGCGCTCAGCCTGCTCTGCCTCCTTGGGTCTCTGGATCGTCCTCCTCATCGCCAGCTGCCTCCCGCCGCTGGTCTCCGCCGCCGTCAACGGAAATCGCCTCCGCCGTTGCCGCCGTAGCAGGTCCATCGCCGCACTTAGGGTATGGACTTGATCCTTGTGCTAATCTCACTCCGATTTCTAGCACATTGTTTTGCCATGTACCTTGCCACGATTGAGATCACTCTATCCAGTGAAATCACTCTATAGTTTAGTTGTGGATTGAAAATTTAGGGTTAGGTTTCCACCGAAATCATCTCGGACCAACCGAGTTTTTGAAATCGGTTCCACCGATTTGGCTAAGGCCATTGCACATGTGATTCTCGGTTTGACCGAGAATTGCAAATCGGTGTGACCGAGTTCAATTCTTTGTGAAACCCCAGCAGTCTCGGTGCCACCGAACTGTGACTCGGTTTGACCGTTCACTAGTTTAGGTTCCAAAAGCTGCTTTGGTATCATTGAGTTTTCAAATCGGTAGATCCGAAATGCTTTCTGTGGAAAACGAAAACTAAGTTTTTGACTCATTCTTTTGCAAAAACCTCTGCACTTTGTGATGCTCATCAAATCTATCTCATCTATATCTATTCACAGGGTCTGCTGTCAGTGTTTGCATCATGTCAGATCAGAGTGACAGTCAGAACAAGTCTGAGGAGCAAGTTAACATGAGTGAGGGCACTAGTCCCTCTAGCAGATTTGATGAGGGAAGCAGGAGTACACCCAACAACTTGCCTAAGGCAGCCACCAGGACCAGAAAGAAGAGAACCTCAGATTCTGAGGATGAGGACTATGTGGATGTTGAGGAAGAGGCCACCTCAAAGAGGAAAGTCCTGAAAAAGGAATATGGCACAACTGCTGCCACTAAGCCAGGAGTGAGGACAATGGTTCCTGCCAATGAGTTCCTATGTCAAAGGCCATAACATCCACTCAAGAGACTTTGGGATCTACACCCAAAGAACAGGTTGTGGCAGAGAAGAAAAGGAAGGAAAGGGTCAAGAAGAGCACTGCCAGAGTGCTTGGCAGATCTTCAATTATGAGAGATGATGATGAAGAGGAAGAGGATGCAACACCAGCACCCAAAGCTCAAAAGCTTATGGGAGATGCAATTAAAGAGGAGCTGCTCCATCTAAGCCCAAAACTGCTCCTAAGACTGCTGCTCTAGCTCCAAAGCCAAAACCCAAGAGGAGCACCAGGAACATCCCTGCTGAGGAGAAGAACAAGGCCCTAGTGCCTCAAGCTGCTGAAGAAGAAGATGATTTTGTTGTTTTGAGGAAGTTGAAGCCCAAGATCCCTGATCACAATGATGCACACCCAGTTGCAGAGAATATGAAAATCAGGAAGGATTCATGATTAAGGCTATGGAGAGAGTCTGATCCATATGCCACCAGGAGAAGGACTGCTGTGGACTACAGGTTCCATACAAAGGAATATCATGACTTCTATGAGACTATTTTACTTGACAAGAAGCCCATAGTGTGTGACATGAGATGGGTTGATTGGAAACTCATTGAGGAAAATGAAGATCACTTCCCTGGTGTATATGACAGCTTCAAGGCATGTGGAGTCGATGAGTTTGTGGCTCAGAAGCTCACAAAGTGGAATGATGAGCTTATTATGCAATTCTACTCCACAGCTCATTTCTACCCAGATGGAAGAATTGTCTGGATGTCTGAAGGTACTAGGTACCAGTCAACAGTCGAAGAATGGGCAAAATTGATCAATGCTCCTAAGGAGAATGAAGATGACTTGGATGTCTATGCCAGGAAGAAGAAGGATCACAACACCATGGCACATATGTACAAAGAAATCCCAGATGCTGCTCTTGAGACACACAAATTTGGATCAGTACATTACCTTCAGTCAGGTTTGCCAACAATCAACTGGATCCTCAGGCACACTCTATTGCCAAAGTCAGGTGATCACAAGATGATCAGAGGCCATGCAATTAACCTGCTTCACATATTTGATGTGCCTCAAAAGTTCAAAGTCATGAGCCTAATTGTGGAAACCATAAAGAGAACAGCTGTAGATCAGAAGAGAAGTTGTGGGTATGCCCCACAGATCCAGGAGCTAATCAACTCCAAGATGGGCACTGGCACATATCTCTTGGACAAGGAACACATGCCCATCTACCCAGACTTTGAGGACAACACTGTGGTGATGGATGAGGATGAACCATCTTCTATGCAAGCACAAGCAAAGAGGGAGAAGGCAAGGACTGAAAAGGCTGCAAAGATGCCAACCATTGATGAGGCATCTCAGTATCTTCTGAAGAGCAAGCAAGATCAGCTTGGCTACTTGATTGCCTCCACTCTGAGGATTGAGAAGGGATTGGCCACCCTGACTCAAAACTAGGAGAGCTTGGAGAGGATCATGGAGCAAAAGTTCTATGATTTAGATGTGAAGGTCACTGAGATACAGTCAGTTGTTGAGCAACTTCAGGATGAAGTGCAGGAGAATAAGGGCAAGTCTACCACTGATGCTTTTGCTAGAGTGCCCAGAGGACAGAGATCTGCTATAGTGCCAGTTACAGACACCAAAGCAACTTCATCTGCACCAGCTACAGCTTCAGTGCCACCAGCTCCAGCACCCACTCCACCTACTCCATCTACATCAACTGATGCCTTCGTTCTTGGAGTTTTATCTACACCACCACCTGAAGACCAAGTCTGAGAGTCAATCTAGCACTATGCATTTTTATGAACTTTTTGGTAACTTGTTGCCAAAGGGGGAGAAAATGTATAGATCATAGGCTTCGAGAGAGAGTGTTGATCTTTGTTCTCTCTTATTGTTTGGTGGTTGAACTTTGTTATTTGCATGTTTGAGATACTTTATGCTTTTGTGTGTTACTTGGATGATCATGTGTTTGATCATATGCTACCTTAATGCTTGTTGGATGACATTATCCTTTTATATCCCCATATGATCATTCACTTTGCTTGGTGATGAGTGCATGTATTTAATTATTATCATTTTGAGCGCTCCACCAAGATGTATGTGACGTGGAAGAGTAACCCATGATCCTAACTCATTGTGCATTTGCAGTCCAAAGCAAATCTTAAACTATGCATAAATTTAGGGGGAGCTCTTGCTTTTCACATACTTCTCAAAGCGACAATGTTTTTCACTCTTATTATCATTTGTTGAAGCTTTGATCTATATGTTGTAATCAATTACCAAAAAGGGGGAGATTGAAAGTGCAACTATCCCTAGGTGGTTTTGGTAATTCCTAACAACATATAGCTCATTGAGCTAATGCTATTTCAAGATTAATATCTCAGAAAAGCTCAATGATTGGCATGGCATGGATGAGAAAAGTGGACCCCTCAAAATGCTAAGGACAAAAGGATTGGCTCAAGCTCAAAGCTCAAGACTCTACATTTTCTATTTTCGTGATCCAAGATCACATTGAGTCTACAGGAAAAGCCAATACTATCAAGGAGGGATGAGGTGTTGCTTAATGAGGCTCTTGCTCAAAATGCTTAGTGATATGCTCCAAAGCCCTCAACTACTTTCTCACATCCACATATGACCTAAACCAAAAGTCAAACTCGGCCCCACCGATTCTTTCTATCCGGCGCCACCGAGTTCAGATGTCATAGCCACTACCACAAACCCTAGGCAAATCAGTCTCATCGATAGGGATCTCGGTCTCACCGGGATGGGATTGTAATCTCTCTGTTTCCCTTCATAACGTTTCTGTCCCACCGAGATGAGCGATCAGTCCCACCGAGATTGCAATGTAAACTCTCTGTTTCCCTTTCGTAACATTTTGGTCTCACCGATATGAGCGAATCGGTCCCATCGAGTTTACCTGACCAATTCTCTGGTTAGCTTATTACCAAAATCGGTCTCACCAAGTTTGTGTAATTGGTCTCACCGAGATTACGTTATGCCCTAACCCTAACCATATCGGTCCTACTGAGTTGCATGTCGGTTCCACCGAAAATCCTAACGGTCACTAGCTTTGCTGAATCGGTCCGACCGAGTTTATCAATTCGGTCCCACCGAGATTGGCAAGTTGTGTGTAACGGTTAAATTTTGTGTGGAGGCTATATATACCCCTCCACCTCCTCTTCATTCATGGAGAGAGCCATCAGAATGAACCTACACTTCCAACTTACTTTTTCTGAGAGAGAACCACCTACACTTGTGTTGAGGCCAAGATATTCCATTCTTACCATATGAATCTTGATCTCTAGCCTTCCCCAAGTTGCTTTCCATTCAAATCTTCTTTCCACCAAATCCATATCCCGTGAGAGAGAGTTGAGTGTTGGGGAGACTATCATTTGAAGCACAAGAGCAAGGAGTTCATCATCAACACACCATTTGTTACTTCTTGGAGAGTGGTGTCTCCTAGATTGGCTAGGTGTCACTTGGGAGCCTCCGACAAGATTGTGGAGTTGAACCAAGGAGTTTGTAAGGGCAAGGAGATCGCCTACTCCGTGAAGATCTACCGCTAGTGAGGCATGTCCTTCGTGGGCGACAGCATGGTGGGATAGACAAGGTTGCTTCTTCGTGGACCCTTCGTGGGTGGAGCCCTCCGTGGACTCGCGCAACCGTTAGCCTTCGTGGGTTGAAGTCTCCATCAACGTGGATGTACGATAGCACCACCTCTCGGAACCACGACAAAAACATCTGTGTCTCCTATTGCATTTGAATCCTCCAAACCCTTCCCTTTACATTCTTGCAAGTTACATGCTTTACTTTCCGCTGCTCATATACTCTTTGCATGCTTGCTTGAATTGTGTTAAGATTGCTTGACTTGTTCAAAGTTGCTAAAATTTGCCAAGAACTAAAATTGGGAAAAGGATAAGTTTTATTTGGTCAAGTAGTCTAATCACCCCCTCTAGACATACTTTCGATCCTACAACTTGCCATCCCTTTATGCCCTTTTATGTGTGACATAAAGTTTGGGCATTTTGGGTTTTTCATGTTTCCCCTACCCCTTGGGTTTTCCTATAAATAGAGGTGGAGACGCACTCTCCACACTTACTCCTTACTCTCATACAAATGCCATGCATGATCTGGCTCTCTCTCTCCCTCCCAGCGAAATAGTTTCATAGAGCCAAAAGGCTGTCTGGGTTCCGGCAGGAACTAGTTCTGTATAGCGAAGTCCTGCCGGATAGATGACACCGTATGTGTGCAACTCTGTAGATAGATCGTAGTTTCGGTCTGAGTTCGGGAGTGCCTCCCGAAGGGCTGTCCGTGTGACCGTCTGAGTTTCAAATGTCCTCCCGAAGGGCTGTCCGAGTGACCGTCCAAGTTTCGAAGGTCCTCCCGAAGGGCTGTCCGCGACACCGTCCGGGGGACTGTTTGACCACCTCCCGGAGGGCTCTCCGAGGGGCAGATGACGGTATACATCCTCGCGGCTGGGAGGTTGTAAATCCTAGTTGCAGGGATCTGCACCGCCGTTCATCATCGACTCTACTTCCGTTGCGTTACGAGTCGGTAACAAAAAAGATCAAACCATGTCTGCAGTCTCCATAGTGATCCTGGGCTGGTGCGTAGGTCGAATTTTTTTTGTTTTGTGTTGCGTTACCCTACGGAGGCATCATGAGCCGTGCTATGTGTAGATGCAGGTTGCGATCTAGAATACATAGAGATGTATGGGTGTTGCACAATATAATTTGTAGTAGATGAGTTCTATTACTGAAAATTATTTGTCCGGGTAGCAGATGAAATCTGTTACTCGATGTTCTTGTTGTTTCCCTGGAATTGGCATATTTTTGATCGTGATAACGGCATGATGGATTTTCAATGTTCTGGCAATCCGCGATCCTGATTGATCAACGATGTGCTAATAGTTCGTTGAAATCCATCATAGTTAGAAAGAAAGATGAAATTTCGCAGACAAAAGGGCAATGCAGATATGATCCGCATGGGGGTCTTGCATATGACGAAGTTTAGTATGGGGTTCAAGATTTTATTATCTCGTGCTTCATACAACCCGCAAAGTTAATCTAGCGACATGAACTATCATACTTGATGATGGACGTTGGTAGCTTCGGTTTTGTAGCGACCAGACCTCAAACAGTCCGATCTTTGTGCATCAGTGTCATCCTTGGATCGGTAATGCTGACACGCACAGTACTTGAGGATTTATAACAGAGTAGCAATCACACACTTATTACATCGAATGTCTCAAAAGAGAACATGAAACAATAAGTATGGCTTAAGGCCATCTAAATCGATAACAGCGGAAGGCTTGGAAGATAAAGTGAGTCCATCAACTCCAATAGCATGAGTGAGTGAAAGACAACAACCTATGGCTCCTTACTCGTCGTCTGAAAAGTCTGCAACATGAACGTTGCAGCCCGAAATGGGTCAGCACATGGAATATGCTGGCAAAGTAACACAAGAGAATAATGAACAGAATAATGCTATCTCTACATGCATATTTGGCTGGTGGAGGCTGTATGGTTAACATGTTTTGCGAAAAGCCATTTTTTCCCTACAACAAAGGAATACATTTTATTTAACTATCATGATAGTTGTTAAACATTGAAAAGGTTCCTCCAACTCAATCCCAATTAAACTTCATCATTAACCCAAAAAATTTAAATTAAGAGTGATGAGATCAATCATGATAATCAAGAACCAGATACTCAAGATGTCGATAACCGGGGACACGACTAACCATGATTAGTTTATACACTCTGCAGAGGTTTGCGCACTTTTCCCCACAAGACTCGAATACATCCATGGTCGGAGATTCGAGTCACAGTCTTTTTGAAGCATTAACTCTCTACTCCGGGTAGACTATACCACCTACAACCCACTACATCTGCTAGTCTACCTCTTCAAGAGCTTCACGCAACTTACTCAACTATGCTAGAGCCCATAATAGCTTGTGGCTGCACACAGAAGTTTCTAGCATGAATAATCTTATGATCCCTTTTGAGCCTGGGTGGCGGGTCGTAGGATGATCACACGGGTCCTCCGGGATATCCTAGGACAACACTGGGTACTCCAGGTGTCCACAAGCAATCCACCCAGATGTGTATTCAAGTTGCCACCTTAAGTTGAAGCATTAATTAACAAGCTCACATCTGTCATGAATACTCTCAAACCTAATCCACGCCTACGAGCATAGCATATATAGCAATTATAAGCAACATAGAAAATAACTCCCAGGGGTTTGATAATAAACATGTGAATAGGTACTACCTCAGCTACTTCCCAAAATCCACAATTTAATCAGATCCTAATCATGCAATTGTTTGAGGATTGATCTAATGCAATAAAACTGGGTAGTAAAGAGGTATGATCAAGGTGTTACTTGCCGTGCTGATGATCCGCGAAACCTAGAGACTCGTAGTAGCACGCTTCACACTCCGGGTACTCTATCACAAAAAAACAAGCATACAATAAGCACTCAACTAGAAGCACAAGTAAAACTCAAATAAGAAGATCTAACTAGAAATTTCAACTTAAGAACTCCGGTTTGCAAAAAGAATCAAATAGAACGAAGCAACGAAACACAAACTGCGAAAGAAACAAGATCCGATTACTAATCTGAACTAAAGTCAAATTTTACTGTTTCAAAATCTTGTTCAAGTTGGTTAAATAGAAAGAGGGCTTCCAGACGAAGATCTAGGCGCTTGAATTGCCTGATTCCGACTAACGAGCGAAACGATAAACTAAAACAAAAATTGGATCAGAAATCACGATCGAGAATAATCGTGAAAAATCCGAGAAAAAGAAAAACTGACAAACAGGCTAACGAACGAATGTTCGCTGTCTGTGACTAATGGGCGAAAACCGTTCGTTAAAATGAACGTACGCACGAACGTCCTCTATTTAACCGAACCAAAAAAACGATCTAAACCGGTTAAAATAAAAAAAACCGAAACTAGGTTTTTTTAAAAACCGATCTGTTCCTAACAAAAACCGGCGGCGGCTACCTCGGGTCCGGCGGCGGCGCGGCTTGCAGCGGGGCGGCGAGGCGAGGCGACGGCGCTGGCGGCGGCAAGAGTGCGGCTAGGGTTTGGCGGGGCGGCGCGGTTGGCTGCGGGGCTCGGCTCCTCGGGCTTTAAAGGCCGGCCGGGCGGAGTCCCGGTCAGTTACGGCCCAGAGTCGGTTTCCTTTTTTTAAATATATTCCAACGTGTAGAAAAAGAAAAAAAGAAATACTAAACAGACTCCAAAAATCTCGAAATAAATTTTCCCCGTCCTCTAAAAATATGCCGGATAAGGTGAACATTTATTTGGGCCTAAAATGCAATTTTGAAAAATGCATATTTTTCCTAATTCAAATAAAATAGCAATAAAAACTCCGAATAAAATATCATTTGATTTTAATATTAAATCTCCAATATTTCTTTATTTTGGGGAAGTTATTTTATCCCCTCTCTTTTTATTTTTTATAAAAGAAATATTTGAAGAGAAAATAATTAAAATCAAACGATCCTCTTTTCAAAATTTGAGAAAACTCAAATATGAAAATAATGAAATCCCCAATTCTCTCCGTGGGTCCTTGAGTTGCGTAGAATTTCTAGGATCAAGCCAAAATGCAATATAATATGATATTCAATGATGATCTAATGCATAACATTTCAAATTGAAAATTTGGGATGTTATAAACCTACCCCCCTTAAGATGAATCTCGGCCTCGAGATTCGGGTTGGCTAGAAAATAGGTGAGGGTGATCCTTCCGTAGGTCTTCCTCTCGTTCCCAAGTGGCTTCATCGTTAGTATGGTGGCTCCACTGAACCTTACAGAACTTAATAACCTTGCTGCGTGTGAATCGGCTGGCCAAATCAAGAATCTTGACTGGTTTCTCCTCGTAGGTCAAGTCGGTATCCAACTGAATCGCTTCCAGTGGCACTGTATCTCGCAGAGGAATATCAACCATCTCTGCATGGCACTTCTTCAAACTGAGAAATGTGGAACACATCGTGAACTCCTGACAATCCTTCGGGCAATTCCAATTTGTAAGCAACTTCTCCCATACGTTCCAGAACATGGTATGGTCCCACAAAGCGTGGTGCTAACTTTCCCTTAACTCCAAAGCACTTCACTCCTCGGAGTGGGGATACATGAAGATACACTCTGTCTCCAACTTCGTAAACTGTCTCCTTGCATTTAGAATCCACATAACTCTTCTGCCTGGACTGGGCTACCTTGAGTTTATCGCGAATCAACTTAACCTTCTCTTCAGACTCTTTAATCAAATCTGGTCCAAATAACTGACGATCTCCAACTTCATCCCACAACAATGGTGTCCTGCATCTCCTTCCGTACAATGCTTCGAAAGGGGCCATCTTCAAACTGGCTTGATAGCTGTTGTTGTAAGAGAACTCTGCGTAAGGTAAATTGTCGTCCCAACTAGATCCATAGTCTAGTGCACAATCTCTCAACATGTCCTCCAAAATCTGATTGACACTCTCAGTCTGTCCATCTGTCTGCAGGTGAAAAGCTGTACTAAACTCTAGCCTGGTTCCCAAAGTTTCATGCAACTGATTCCAAAGCTTTGAGGTAAACTGGGTTCCTCTATCTGATACAATGGTCCTGGGAACTCCATGTAGACATACGGTCCTGGTCATGTATATCTTGGCCAACTTAGCACTGGTGTAAGTGGTCTTCACTGGGATGAAATGAGCTACCTTCGTCAAATGATCAACTACAACCCATATCGAGTCATAGCCTGAACGAGTCCTGGGTAATCCTGTGAAAAAGTCTATGCTTAGTTTATCCCACTTCCATTCGGGTATCGGCAATGGCTGTAGCAATCCCGCTGGCTTCTGATGTTCCGCCTTCACTCTCTGACATACATAACAAACTGCTACATACTCCGCAATATCCTTCTTCATTCCGGTCCACCAGAAACTATCCTTCAAATCCAGATACATCTTGGTATTTCCTGGGTGAATCGAATACAACGAATCGTGGGCCTCTTGCAGAATCAACTTCCTGATCTCCAGATCATTAGGCACATAAACACGATCCTCAAACCATAGGGTATTCGTGCTCATCCTCACGAAATCCCTTAGCTTTTCCTTTTCTCATTCTTTCCTTTATCTCAGCAATTGTCCGTCTTCTAGGCTTCCCCGATCTTATCCATCAAGGTAGACTGAATCTCCAATGCTGCTACATAACCTCTCGGAACTATTTCCAAACATAGCTCATGAAGATCCTCCGCTAACTCCTTGGGTAACTCTCCGGTCATGAGTGTATTGACATGGCTTTTGCGGCTCAACGCATCAGCTACTACGTTAGCCTTTCCGGGATGATAATGCAACTTCATATCAGAATCCTTGATGAGCTCCAACCATCTCCTCTGTCTGAGATTCAACTCCTTCTACGTGAAGATATGCTTCAAACTCTTGTGATCCGTGTACACCTCACAATGGTTTCCGATGAGAAAATGCCTCCATGTCTTCAATGCATGCACTACGGCTACTAATTCCAAATCATGGGTAGCATAATTCAACTCATGGGGTTTAAGCTATCGTGAGGCATAAGATACAACTCTTCCTTCCTGCATAAGCACTGCTCCAAGTCCTTGACGAGAAGCGTCGCAATATACCTGGTAATCCTTGCCTTGATCTGGAGGAATCAACACTGGAGTTGTAACCAAGCGTTTCTTCAACTCCTGAAAACTGGCTTCACATTCCTTAGTACATTTGAACTTGGTGTACTTCTTCAACAACTCCGTCATGGGCTTTGCAATCTTTGAGAAATTCTCAATGAACCTCCGGTAGTATCCTGCGAGTCCAAGAAAACTCCGGATCTCTCCAATTGACGTGGGTGCTTCCCAATTTTTCATAGTGATGACCTTGGTAGGGTCTACTACTATTCCTTCTCTGGATATAACATGTCCGAGGAATCCAAATTCCTTCAACCAAAACTCACACTTGCTGAACTTGGCATATAACTGGTGTTCTCTGAGTTCACCAAGTACCAAACGCAAATGCTCCTTATGCTCCTCTTCATTCTTCGAGTAGACCAGAATATCGTCAATGAACACCACAACGAACTTATCCAAAAACTCCATAAACACCTTGTTCATCATGTTCATGAAATAGGCAGGTGCGTTAGTTAGACAAAATGACATAACAGTATACTCATATAGCCCGTACCTTGTGGTAAAAGTTGTCTTAGGTATATCCTGCTCTCTCGTCTTCAACTAGTGGTACCCTAATCACATATTGATCCTGGAAAACACCTTAGCTCCTTGCAGCTGGTCAAACAAATCATTGATCATCGGCAGTGGGTACTTATACTTGATCGTCACCTCATTCAATCCACGATAGTCAACAACCATCCTTAGTGATCCATCCTTCTTTTCCACTAGAAGTACTGGTGATCCCCAAGGTGACGAGCTTGGGAAAATATATCCTTTATCTAGTAACTCCTTAATTTGCTTCTTAATTTCTTCTAAATCCTTAGCGGGCATCCTGTACGGTCTCTTAGATATTGGCCCTGTGCCTGGCAAAAGCTCAATCAAAAACTCAATGTCTCTATCCAATGGCATTCCTGGCAACTCTTCTGGAAATACATCCGGGTAATCCTTCACCACTGGTACTTCCTCCTGTACAACTCCTGATAAGGAATTCACTTGAGTCCTATTCGTCACATGCCGGGATACATACTTGATCCTTCTTCCTTCTGGGGTGGTAAGCAAAGTCGACTTACTGGCGCAGTCAATATTCCCTTCATACTTAGATAACCAATCCATGCCTAATATCACATCCAGTCCTTGTGACTCCAATACTATTAGGTCTGAGGGAAACAGGTAGTTACCAATCCTTAATGGTAACCGATCACACCAAAGGCTAGCCATATACTCTGCTCCTGGCGAGGTTACTAACATGGGTGTCCTAAGGGTTTGGGTTGGCAGTTTAAACTTATCCACAAATCCCCTTGATATGTATGAATGCGATGCACCAATATCAAAAAGAACGATTGCAGTAAATGACTTAATCATAAACTTACCTATTACTGCATCGGGTTGTGCTTCAATCTCCTCTGTGCTAACGTGGTTCACTTGTCCCCTGTTGAAAGGGTTGGGCTTCTTCCTAGAACTTCCATTACCATTTCCATTGTTTGCTTCAGAACATTCTGTGGCATAATGTCCATTCTTCCCGCACTTGAAACAAGTAATATGACTTAGATCCTTCTTGGTGGGCGTTGTAGGGTTGGTACGGTTCTCGCCGTTGCTTCCTCCATTACCATTTGCATTCCTGGGCCCACTATGGTTGTGCGCAATCCCTCCATTGTGGTTGTGACCTCCATGGTTATGTTGAAGGGGTCCTCCCGAATTTGGGGTAAAACGGGGCCTCTGCTGAGCTCCAGAATTATACTTCCCGTGTACATACTTCCTCTTACGATTGTCAATCTGCTACTGCTTCCCTTCAATCATGAGAGCTCTATCTACCAACTGTTGGTAGTTATTAAAAGTTGCTACCATCAACTGCATGCTCAGCTCATCATTCAGTCCTTCCAGAAACTTCTCCTGTTTAGCTGCATTCGTAGCAACGTCATCTGGGGCATAACGTGCTAGCTTGCTAAAGTCATCCACATACTGGCCAATGGTGCGTCCTCCTTGGCGTAAGTTGCGAAACTCACATTTCTTCATGGCCATAGCTCATGCTGATACATGGGCAGTGCGAAAGGCCTGCTGAATCTGGTCCCATGTAACAGTGTCGATGGGATAGGTGACAGTGTAATTCTCCCACCATGCTGCTGCGGGTCCATCAAGATGATGTGAGGCAAAACGCACTCTTTCCGCATTTGTGCATCCTCCAGTGGTCAACTCCCTTCCAATCTTGCGGAGCCAATCATCTGCAACTATCGGCTCGGTGCTACTGGAGAACACCGGCGGATTCAGCCTTAGAAATCGGGCTAAGTGATCAACAGGTGGTGGTGGTAGTGAGTTGTAGTTATTGTTGTTGTTCCCCTGATTCTGATTCTGGACTAGTATCTGCATCAATGCATTCTACTGCTGGATCAACTGAGTGAGCTCCTGTGGGAAAGCAAATCCATTGTCGCGTCTCGGAGGCATCTGATTGGTTTAGAAAAGATGAGAAAACAAAGTAGAATGGGGTTCTAGGGGGAAAACACTACCCATATGCACATGAGATAAACACAATCATATCACTTCAATCAATTCAAACAAGGGCATACAATCGGTCTAACTATCGTTACAAAAGTGCTCGGACTATACTATATACATGGGGGAATACTACTACTGATATGGTGGTCGACTAGAAAAATTGATCGGTAGAAGACTCCATAATATCTACTCCAACTTCATTAACAAAGTCATCATCGCTATCGTCGGGGTCCGAGTCAGTGTCGTCGATGATGATGTAGTTCTCCGGGCAAGTGGAATCGTCATCTTCTCCTCCTGGCGCGGGGTCTCCCATGAATACTCCTAACTTCCTTGTCAGATCGTCATTCTTCTCCACTAGTATGACAATTTCCTCCTCATAATATTCGCGAGTAGCCTTGAGTTCCTCTTCAAGCTCGGCGATCCTTTTCATTGCCTTCTTCAGATCTATCATGCCTGCGCACATCTAGTTCTCCTGGCGACGAATGTGCTGGTTTAACTCCTAGATGAAAGCTGCAATAGATCTATCCTTCCTGGTGCTGATCATCTCCCATTGTTCATCTCGGTGCCCACAAATCTGATAGATAGTATCCTTAAGATCCTTGTGGTAAACTTCTCCAATGCGTCCCATGGTGATGTGGGCTGCCATGCTCTTGCCTAGACTCCAGGTGGGTGCGTTAAAGGAAAACTCTATGGGCTCAGTGACCGACATGAACGTCCTTCCTAGAATTTGAACTTGGATCATCCAGCGCTCCTCTTCTAGTAAAGTGGTGTTGTAGGTCTCGGTGAAGCTTGGTATCCCAATGTTCAGGTACTTAGTGATTTCCTTCAAGTGTCGTCCAAAGGGTGTGTCTTCATCCGGTTGTGCAAACTTATTCCTCATGCCCGCCATCGTAAAGAGTAGAAAAGGGAGAAGAGTCATAAATGAGAAGAGAGTAGTGATCTAGGGTTTTAGCTTAGTGGTCGTGTCCTACAGTCAGCGTGTGCTCCAATACCATCTTGTAGCGACCAAACCTCAAATAGTCCGATCTCTGTGCATCAGTGTCATCCCTGGATCGGTAATGCTGACACGCACAATACTTGAGGATTTATAACAGAGTAGCAATCACACACTTATTACATCGAATGTCTCAAAAGAGAACATAAAACAATAAGTATGGCTTAAGGCCATCTAAATCGATAACAGCGAAAGGCTTGGAAGATAAAGTGAGTTCATCAACTCCAACAGCATCACTGAGTGAAAGACAACGACCTATGGCTCCTTACTCGTCGTCTGAAAAGTATGCAACATGAATGTTGCAGCCCGAATCGGGTCAACACATGGAATATGCTGGCAAAGTAACACAAGAGAATAATGCTATCTCTACATGCATATTTGGCTGGTGGAGGCTGTATGGTTAACATGTTTTGCGAAAAGCCAATTTTCCCTACAACAAAGGAATAAATTTTATTTAACTATCATGGTAGTTGTTAAACGTTGAGAAGGTTCCTCCAACTCAATCCCAATTAAACTTCATCATTAACCCAAACAATTTAAATTAAGAGTGATGAGATCAATCATGATAATCCAAGAACCAGATACTCAAGATGTCTATAACTGGGGACATGGCTAACCATGATTAGTTTATACACTCTGCAGAGGTTTGCGCACTTTTCCCCACAAGACTCGAATACATCCATGGTCGGAGATTCGAGTCACAGTCTTTCTGAAGCATTAACTCTCTACTCCGGGTAGACTATACCACCTACAACCCACTACATCTGCTAGTCTACCTCTTCAAGAGCTTCACGCAACTTACTCAACTATGCTAGAGCCCATAATAGCTTGTGGCTGCACACAGAAGTTTCTAGCATGAATAATCTTATGATCCCTTTGAGCCTGGGTGGCGGGTCGTAGGATGATCACACGGGTCCTCCGGGATATCCTAGGACAACACTGGGTACTCTAGGTGTCCACAAGCAATCCACCCAGATGTGTATTCAAGTTGCCACCTTAAGTTGAACCATTAATTAACAAGCTCACATCTGTCATGAATACTCTCAAACCCAATCCACATCTACGAGCATAGCATAGCAATTATAAGCAATGTAGAAAATAACTCCCAGGGGTTTGATAATAAACAGGTGAATAGGTACTACCTCAGCTACTTCCCAAAACCCACAATTTAATCAGATCCTAATCGTACATTTGTTTGAGGATTGATCTAATGCAATAAAACTGGGTAGTAAAGAGGTATGATCAAGGTGTTACTTGCCTTGCTGATGATCCGCGAAACCTAAAGACTCGTAGTAGCACGCTTCGCACTCTGGGTACTCTATCGCAAACAAACAAGCATACAATAAGAACACAACTAGAAGCATGGGTAAAACTCAAATAAGAAGATAAGAAGATCTAACCAGAAAGTTTAACTTAAGAACTCCGATTTGCAAAAAGAATCAAATCAAACAAAGCAATGAAACACAAACTGCGAAAGAAACAAGATCCGATTACTAATCTGAACTAAAGTCAAATTTTACTATTTCAAAATCTTGTTCAAGTTGGTTAAACAGAAAGAGGGCTTCGAGACGAAGAACTAGGCGCTTGAATCGCCTGATTCCGACTAACGGCCGAAAAGATAAACTAAAATGAAAATTGGATCAGAAATCATGATCGAGAATAATCGCGAAAAATCCAAGAAAAAGAAAAACTGAAGAACATGGTAACGAATGAACGTTCGCTGTCTTTGTGACTAACAGGCGAAAACCGTTCGTTAAAACGAACGTACAGACGAACGTCCGCTATTTAACCGAACCGAAAAAACCGATTAAAATAAAAAAACCGATACTAGGGTTTAAAAAAACGATCGGTTCCTAACAAAAAACCGGCGGCGGCTATGTCGGGTTCGGCGGGGTCCGGCGGCGGGGCGGCGAGGCGACGGTGACGCAAGGCGGGCAGCGGCGTGCGCTGGTGGCGGGCGCTGGCGGCGGGAGCGGGGCTAGGGTTTGGCGGGGCGGCGCGGTGGGCTGCGGGGCTCGGCTCCTCGGGCTTTAAAGGCCGGCCGGGCGGAGTCCCGGTCGGTTATGACCCAGAGTCGGTTTCCTTTAAAAAAATATATATTCTGACGTGCAGAAAAAGAAAGAAAAGAAATACTAAACGGACTCCAAAAATCCGGAAATAAATTTTTGCCGTCCTCTAAAAATATGCCGGACAAGGGGAACATTTATTTAGGCCTAAAATGCAATTTGGAAAAACGCATATTTTTCCTAATTCAAATAAAATAGCATTAAAAACTCTGAATAAAATCTTATTTGATTTTAATATTAAATCTCCAATATTTCTTTATTTTGGGGAAGTCATTTTATCCCCTCTGTTTTTATTTTTTATAAAAGAAATATTTGAAGAGAAAATAGTTAGAATCAAACGATCCTCTTTTCCAAATTTGAGAAAACTCAAATACGAAAATAACGAAATCCGCAACTCTCTTTGTGGGTCCTTGAGTTGCGTAGAATTTCTAGGATCAAGGCAAAATGCAATAAAATATGATATACAATGATGATCTAATGCATAACATTCCAAATTGAAAATTGGGATGTTATAGGTTTGTTTCGAAACCTTAGAAGCCACGAAAAACAAGTTTTTGCATGAATCAATTAGAGGCGTCTAACTTGGTTTTGCAGGAGGGTTTTGCATGTGCATGCGATGTGGTATAGGAGTGCTCATAATAATTTGATTATGTATGAAATGACTATATGATGTAAATTGATTAACATGATGTGCGTGTCATGATTCGGCATGATGGCTGGAGCCATATGATTGTCACTTTAATGACCTGCGTGTCAACCTTAAGTAATGCACTTATTTTATTAGCTATAGGGATAGCAATATTATCTGGTGCATCGACAAGGTGGTGGCAATCTTTGTGAAGGTGAACACTGACGCATATGCTGGAGACGAAGAAATACAAGACTTCTCCATCAGAAAGGGCTATACCATATCATGCTATTATGAATTTCCTGAGATGTTTATCCCTTTTGGTGCACCCTTTTTGATTGCGCAGTAGTCGCTTTTTATTAGGGTGATCTCTCACTTAAATATCAAGTAGTTAGTGTTCTCCCAAGTGTAGCACCGTCACGGCACCTATCTTTTCGGGGTGCGCCATGGATGCATGGGTACGAACGATTAGAGAAGTGTGAGGCGGGTGAGGTCAGACCTCGCAGCAAGTTCACTTGGTTGTCTTGACGTTCATGGAAGGATCGTCCTGAGCTCGGATCACACGCATTGAAAGATGAGCAAGAATCACATAGAGATGTGATCGACAAGTTTTCCTACTGATTAAAATTCCCGTTATGAGATGATGATTCTATGACGATGAATTGAAGTTTGGATCTTGTATCACTCAAAATTAATTATGAGAGATATTGATTTGAGTGGGAGCACACTGTTGAATTAACATGTTTAATTCTCAATGCAATTAATTATGAACACTGCCTAAGTGTTTCTTGCAAAATAGTTGTAGAATAATGACTCGCGTTTCCACCTTCCCTATTAAAATTGAATAGTTGTTAAATATCTGGTTAAAACTTTACGATTGGTAACGTAATATGAGTATTTTCCTCAAAAGTGTCGAGAAGGACTTTGTCATATCGCATGCTTTCCGTATACTCGCACTAAATGCAATGGATGATGAGACTCTCGTCCTTCGATCCAAAAGCTAGAATTCCATTGCGGTCAAGTGCAATATGTTTGCTTCCATGAAACTCGAACTTCGAAAGTTTGGGATAGTTATGTGATATTCATGGAACTGAAAATTAATTTTCAGATACAAACAAAGGCTGAAAGATATGAAATATCCAAAGCAATGTTTGTTTGCAAATTATTAGTAAAGTGTTTACTATGCATTAGACTGATAAGAGAGGGATCCAGAAGAACGCCTGTCATATGATGAAAGGTGAATAAAACAACAACTTAAAGAGAAAGGAAGTGTCCAAATGGTGTTAGTATGACTTACACGCCTAGGAAGTCTGGGGCTAACGCCACTCTTAAGTTGGGTGCTTCTTTTGCGAGTAGCAAATACTAAAAGTTAAACTGTTAGAAGTATAAAGGCAGAAAGAAAGATGACTGGAATATCCAGCTCATGTATGAATGTCATACAAGTTTTTGATGTATAGAAGGCTGGTCAAAGATATAGTTCTTGAGAGTTATGGTTAAACATGTTAATCACTAATTCTTGGGTATTGTGAGTTAATCACAAAGATACACTACAAAAAATGCACTTCCACGATGATACGTGTTTGTCACAGTAGGTCGCTTTTTTTGTCATGCATGTACATCCATGACAAATTTATGACAGAATCAAGATAGTCATACCTGTGCTGTCGTAGAAGTGTTCCATGACATTACCAAAATTATCATCACGGAAGTGTCCACTTCCATGACGATAAATCGCGCGTCACAGAAGTGCTTTCGTCAAGGGTGACCGACACGTGGCATCCACCGTAACGGAACGCCGTTAAGCTATCGGGTCAGGTTTTGGATCCGATAACCCGTTAACAGCCCCGACCAATGGGAAATTTCCACGTGTAAAATTTTTATTGGCCGGATGAAACACGTGTCAGCTCGTCAGTGGGTCAGATAGGCGCCTATGATACGTCGACACGTGGCACGACCCAACAGAGGCCCATTCCAGTGAAAAGGCCAGCCCGTTTGACTTGGTCAAAAGCTAGCGGGCCGGCCCATGGAAAGCCTGTTAATGGCCTGTTCGCATATAGCCCATTTACAACCCGCTAACCCAAGGCCTGTTACGCCCTATCAGAATTAGGCCCAGTAGCGTCATCTGGGCCATCCAATATGATTCCAGCCCGTTTTCACTTCTGGCCCATGTATGGCCCATGACGTCTTTCGGCCCATATGAGGCCCTATGTAACTCTTGGCCTATTAACGGCCCGTGGTGAAACTGGCCCGTAATGAACAGTGTATCACTTTACACCCATTAACGACCCGTGGTGAAACTGGCCCGTAATGAACAGTGTATCACTTTATACCCATTAACGGTCCGTTATTCCGTTGGGCCGTTTCCAGCCCATGTTATCTTTTGGCCTTCTCAGAGCCCATTTATTCTTGGGCTCATTTCCAGCATTCGTTTACTTACGGCCCATTACTGTCATTTTCTGCTTGTGGGCTAAATTCAGCCCATGGTTACAGTCGGCCCGTTTGTGGTCCGTTAATACGTTGGGCCATTTTCATAGCGTCATCAAATACAACCTATTAACGATGGCCCATTATGGTCGGCCCATGAACGAATGATTCCAACTCTAGACCGTTTACGGCCATAATGCGGCCTGTTATTGGCCCATGTTTGTCCAATCGATCATACGGCCCATATAAGGCCCATTGATGATACGGCCCGTAGAAGGCCTACTGTTTCTATGGCCTATAAAAGGCCCACTGTTTCTATGGCCCGTAGGAGGCCCAGTGTCACTACAGTAAATATTAGCCCATGGTTATTTTGGCCTAGTTTTAAAAAATAGGTTATTGCAGCCACTAGTTAACCGTGGAAAAAGAACTGCAATGACTACAAGCAAACAAATAAACAAGACAACAAGGAAATAAATAAGCAAGCAACTAACGCTAGGCTATCACGGCTATTACACATATTACATCCACTGGGCATCAAAGTTCGCCACCAGTGCAAATATAGGGAACAAAGCAGCATATCATATACACTGGCCGTCAAAATTGGCCTCCAGTGCAAATAAACGCGGCAGCAAAACAAGAGCATAACTAAAACAACTTCAGAAGAGCTCAAGAAACGTTATCCTGGGTATCCACCATGCTCGCAAGCTGATTAGCTTTGTCCTGTTTGGCGCTAAAATCCTCCAACGCTTGCTGTTGCACCAAAAAGTATGCATCTGAATGCTCTGGGGACTTCCGCAGTCCTTCCGCTTCTTGTCGCAGCACAGCTGATTGATGTCTTTCAGCTTGTAGTTGAGACTCAAGAAACCGAACTGATTCAGACAGTGAGTTTGAATAGCTTGTGAAAGCGACAGTGGCCAGTAACTCCAACTATAAACCAAGACAGGATGTGTCACTATCCTGAACCTTATCTGCATTACTTCCTTTACCGTTGCTTAATAAGGCACTCTTCCCCAATATTTTGTCAGCATTCTAAAAGAAGAAACAAGCAGACACATAACAAGTTTAGCATGTACTACAATATGAAATTCATTTCGGTGAACCAGTTCATTAGTAAGGTGGACAGGATTAAACTACCAAGTCTTCTATTGCCAAGTACTAGTACATAATAAAAGCATCAAACAAACATATATCTATGTCCTATGGTAGCAATGGAATCTTAAATTAGAACAGTTGTTCTTCAGGTCTAGGCACTTGTTCTACATGAACAGAGTACAGTAAAACGCAAGAATATAATACTTAAAAATAGAAAATGAGCTCATAGACCTTACCACATTCTTGGTTCGGGACCAGTACAGAACAAGGCATTCCCAGTCATCGTCCAGTAAATGTGTCTCAGGAGAACGTAAGGGAATTTGATGAGTTTCTTTGCCGGTGAAGTACGTTTTCTTCAGGTAATTCCGATACTGCCTCCAAGCATTCTTGAAGATAGCAGAGGTATCAGCACAGGTTACCTCATCCTGGGTTTCCAAATCGGTCCTTCTCTATAGAGAAAAATGTGAAAATTTGCTGTATTATAACCATCATGGAGGTAGGATGTATGGGACGAAGCAAAGTAATTGCCATGAATAACATTACTTACACATAACTCCTCGACAAACACCTGCAACTGGCATTTTCCTTCATCTTTAGTATAATATTTCCAAGATGGGAAGATACGCACATACGATTTAACAACATCAAATGCGATAAATGCTAAACTACGACTAGCTGGCTGTGCTTCCTCCACAGGAATAGGCGTACTAACTGGTGGAGTTGGGGTTCGCCGTGATAGTACTGGCCCTTTGGGCATTGGAGCTGCCTTACTAACTGCTCTTGTTTGGGAGCTCTGTGGTGGAGATGGTGTTGTGTCAACAGGAACTGGGTTACTATCGGCTGGGGTTGGGGTTAGATTGGGTGAAGCTGGTTCTCTGTCCATCGTAGTAGGGGTACAATCTGCAAGAGTTTGGGTTATGTGTGGTAGGGCTAGTTCTTGTGCATGTACAACCGGGGTGCTATCTCCACCAAGAGGTAGCACTATTTTATTTAAAGACCGTGTTTTTAGTCCACTAGATACTGGCATCACCCGCTCCAATTCAAATCGCTGGTAAACAGGAAACATAGTTGAATGTACAGACATTGTATGAGAGACAGATGCAATAGATAGTGTGGAAAAAAGAGGGCATGAAATAGTTGAAATGTATATTGTTTAACTAAAACGGATAGCATGACATAATTTCACATATATGATGTCTATCTAAACTGGATAGCATAGCATAATATAATTCAAAGATATGATGAATAACTAAACAGGATCACATGACATAATTCACCTACATGTTATCTAAGTAATCAGGATCGCATCATTTAATTCACATATGTGATTTATATGCTAAACAGAGGGCATTCGATATGATGTCTGAACTAAGAACATTGTGTTGAATATTGTGTATATGATGTCTAAACTATGCAATGCAAGACACTGTATGCATGATATGAACAGTATAACCGTGCCATGTTAGAGCATACACCTCAGTGGGGGAATAGGACTGGTCATCTGTCTCTGAATCCATCTCTGAGGAGCTATCGGGACCCAACAAGAGATCTGCTTCGATAGGTAGCACTGTCTGCTCTGAAGGCCTTGTTTTCACTCCAGATTTTTCCATCTCCCACCCAAATGGCTGATTCACAGGAAGAGTAGTTTAATGTACAAACATTGTCGACAAATGGAAATGTAATGAAGAAAAGGAAGGGCAAGATATCATTCAAATATATGATGCCTGGTTAAACAGGATGGCATTGCACATTTCACATATATTATGGCTGGCTAAAAGACATGAGACTGCATAATTCCCATATATGATATAGAAACTAAATAGGTGGCATTACAGAACATGTCTAAACTAAGCAGATGACATATGTGATGTCAAAAGTGGGCACTGTAAGGCAACATATGCATGATATGACTAACATCATCATGCCAAGGTAGAGCAAACACCTTGGGGGTAAATAGGAGTGGTCAGCGGCGTCCGAATCCGCCTCAGAACAGATATCTTCCTCTGGATTACAATCTGGAGAGGGGTGGGGAGGGTTTGCCATTGAACCCACCATGGAGCGATGTCTGCATGACATTGTATTGTCGCGCAAAACTCTTCTCTTTTTCTCTACATGTTCAGCATGACTGTGTACAATATCTGACATGCATACGAAAAAAATATGGTGAGATTATGTAAGGAGAGCATGGAGAAATTTAGAGTGATGGTAACAACCAGTGGATCGATGTTTTTCCATTGAACCAAAATAGCCCTAATGGATCGACGTGAATGTATAGTAATAAGTGATGCAACAAGTGTACAACCTCTTTGCCGTAGCCGTGTCGACCTGAGCATCATTGGGTTGGTCGCTGAAGCAGTTGAGGCAGAGGTGGCTGTCGGAGGTGTGGAGGAAGATTTGAGGAATCTGTAGACGGCGTCCAGGGCACTGCTCTGTTGTGATGGATCGTTCTGTCGTTGGAGCAGCTCCGGTGAGCCGTAAGACGTCAAGGCTGAAGCAGCACAAGACAGACATCGTCAATCTCAAGTGGGATTCTAATAGCATTTCCAATAGATGATGTAAAATGGATGTAAAATTAACATCACCAAAAACCACCTGACTACAACAGATGAGGTAAAAATTGTTGACTCTGAACTTAACTGTCGAAACTGAAATTTACTATGGAATCTGAATGCTACTGTCGAAACTGAACACAATGGTAGTAGAGAGGCACTTGACATGTAGTTTAGGGAGGGCCTACAGTTCATCTTCAACTTGCACCCCCCTGAGCCGCCAGCCACCACCGGCCGAACCGCCGGCCCCAGCGCCGCCTCGCCGCCCCGAAACAACTCGCCACCGCTGCCCCGGCCAGCCCTCTAGGCCCCCCGCCCCCACCTTGAACCCTAAGATAGATAGTGGGGTACCTCTCCGGTGAGCCCCCGTCCCCGCTGCGGGTGGTTCTTCCTTAACTCCGACGAGCCCCCCAACCCCTGAAAATCGACTGACCCAAAAGTCGATTCAGTCGACTGAAGTGTGGCTTAATCGGAGCAGAGCAGTAGCACGAGCAAGGGGGAGAGCAGCAGCAACAGTTGGGCGAGCTATCGAGCGAGAGCCGGAGCAGCAGCAGCAGATCCGACCGGTATGGACGCCGCCGCTGAAGGGGCCTCGCACTGGGGGAGAGCCGCCGTGTCGCCCGCGGCGCCGGCTTCAAGGTAGCCGCTCCATGGGGGTGCGGGATGGAGCACCGTCGGCGCCGGGAGGTCGAGTTAAGGAGAAGGTGTGATGCGATGAGTGTACAACCTCTTTGGTGGCGCCGAGTAGGCCTCGGCTTCGTCCAAGGAGTCGGTGAGGATGCTGCGGTTCCGGTGGGGCAGGTTAAGGCGACGCTGTGGGGATGGAGCAGCCATGATAGACGAGGCGATCGTCGGACCAGCTCCTTGGAGGTGGAGGACGGGGAGGCTGAACCGGCGGGACGGCGAGATGGACGACGGATCCTCATCCGGGGAGGTGGACGAGGGACGTCGAGCTGTTGCGGTGGACGACATCGTCAGGGAAGAGGCTCCGGCTGGGCAGCGGTGACGTGGCAGATGGAGGAGGGTGGGGTTTCGCGGCTGGAGCGGAGAGGTTATGGCGGCCTGGGATTTCGAATGGCGAAAAGGGGGTGATGGGAGGGGGTGAAGCATGACTTAGGAACACGCTTGTCCAAAATGTAGGGTGTGTTACAAAAGTACCCCCCACCGATTTGAACTAGCGGCGCTTTTGGCTCAGGGTTAGAAGGGGGATTTCGCGTGTCGGGATTTGGCAGCTGGAGGGACTTTTCGCGCGCGTTGTAATTTCGGGATAGCAAGGCGCGGGTTGTGAAGGCGCCAGTTTTGGGAGCACGTTATCTGAATTTTCGGGATATAACAAGACGCGGGTTGAATTTCAGGGACAAGCCTAACGTGTCGTAATATTGTACTTGTACGTACCAAATCAATTCGCACTTCCCTCAACCAAAAAGAAAACGAAAAAATAAAACTATTCACACCACACAAAGAGAGAGTCTTGCCCCGTTTTACTATACAAATGCTATTCAAAGCTACTCCCTCCTTCCATCTATATAGGGCCTAATGCATTTTTCGATGCTAACTTTGACCAAATATTAGAGCAATGATATATGACATGCAACTTACACAAAGCACACCGTTAAATTCGTCTGTGAAAGGTTCTTTCAATGATATAATTTTCACATTGTGCATGTCATGTACTATTAATCTTGTCAATAGTCAAAGGCGGTCTTAAAAATCTCATTACGCCCTATGTAGATGGAAGGAGGGAGTATGAATCCATGTTATGTCCGATTAAATTTTTTTGCTTGCTGTATAATGCATGTAACCTACTCATACCAACATTTTAGTGCATTCCAAATGTCTATACTACCGCTGCAATTCGAACTAAATTTGAATTCGTTTCTCTATTTCAATAAGAATCTACAATCATGATTGTTGCCAACTTCAACCATCAAAGTTTCCTTGCTATCCGCCAGATATAAATCAGACGGCCTATAATGCAGGATGGCAGGCACACCATCATCAACAACTCCGTTTTTATAAGAGTAGAGATAAAATATATTAAATGTAGTATACCATGTTCATAACCACACCATGTTTATCACCGTTATATATATTCACACATCCGTCGGTTTTAAACACTATGACAAATTCTTCAAATATCCAAATTTGCTTTTTATAATGAAGTATATATGATCTCTATTCGTCTTTTACACCCACACAACCCTCTTATCTTTGTAGCTAGCGCTAACTTTCTCTTGTGCATGACACGCCCGCATCCCTCTCACCCTCCCTCAGTATTCTCTAGCTCCATCGCGCAAATTTGTGTTTTCACTTTAGGTCGTTCACCCACGGTGTGTGTAGGCCCCCCAGCTCCTTCTTTATGGCACACATCGATCGATATGCCTCTCTAGCCAGGTATGCCTAGCACAAACACAAGCTTCCCCTCTTCTCTTGTCACCGTCCATGCCTCACTCCCACCACTCTTTTCATCGTTCTCGTACTCGCACACTCCTCCCCCTCGATATAGTATGCCTCTCATACCACCTCCTACATGCATCCCTTTCTCTCTCTCTATCCTTCTCCTCATGCCTCATTTGCTTCTAACACACACATGCATGTATACCGATCGATCTCCCAACATATACCTAGATCGACTTTAACTACCCCCCCATCGATCGACGTACCTCACAAGTTATGTCTCTCCTTTCTCTTACAAAGGGCGATTGATCTTCCTATGTAGTTACGTCTGCTTACCACAGCCACATCGTCCCCCCTCATCATTCGTGCATGCCTCCTGACCCGTCTCTCACACCCACGTGCACAGACAACAAGCAGCCATCTCCTCTCTTATTGATATTGCGGGCGTGCCCTCCGTTTGTCTAGCAAGCCTATCCCACCATTTGTTAGAAGCAACTCCACTACCACCCCCTCCAACACTCTAGCTCTGTCTCTCTCCCAACCTTATTCATCTCCTGCACATATGCATGGATGCCGATCGATCTCCCTTAATACATGAGGCAGATCGATCTCCTTAATACATGAGGTAGGCCTCTCTCCTCCTCCACACATATACCAGCCATTGTACCTCTATAGTTAATTGGGCCTCCCTCTTCCCCCACCACACACCGATAGTCAAGCGCTGCAGGTGGGTATCCATGCCACAGAGACAAACTGCACATGTCCCATCTCACATTCCAATAGGCCAGCCACTCTATATCTTTGACGTGGGCACACACAAATTCGATGGCACTCTTTATCGATCGCGCGCGCGCACACACACACACACATCATCCATATCTTCGATTCTATAGACACCTCAAGCCGATGATACCTCCACTCTCTTCTCGTGGATTGCCCCCTCTATATATATGTTATATCCAGGACTCTATTTCACACATATTGCATATGTTAAATTTTTTGATTAACCCCCCCAAAAAAACTCTCAAGAACCCACACACTATATCTCTCTAGGTTTGTATCTCTCTCACACAACCCCACGTAGGTGGTGTACATATACAAGAAGAGAATAGGTGCACCGTGCACGTACTCACACTACATGCCCAGCCACACCCGCGCGGGTACATGGTGGAGCTCATTTCTTTACGAAATGGCAGCCCACGTGCTAATTTGAACGCCTGTAGCGGTTGTTTACCTAGGGAGGTCGTGTACCACGCGTGCACGAAACAAAGTTCGACTTGACGCATTGCCGCATTATTTTTAAATAAAGTTATAGCGCTCAATGGCACGTACACAGAATATAAAATGATTTTTATGGAGGAAAAGGTAGTCCGCTCTTCAGAGTATCTCACACAAGGCTCCGGTGGCCTCTCTCTCTCACCGTTGGTCACTGATCCGGACACATCCCGTCCGCCGGGGGAAAGGGAGTGCGGTGGCCCCTCTCTCCCACCGTTGGTCACTGATCCGGCCGCATCCCGTTCGCCGGGGGAAAGGGAGTGCGGTCGCCTCTCTCTCTCTCTCACCGTTGGTCACTGATTTGGCCGCATCCTGTCCGCCAGGGGAAAGGAAGGAAGTGCATCGTTTCTCCGTTCGACGGTGCCGAGGCAGCATGTCCCGATCTGCGGTACACGCCATTCTCTCTGACCAAGCTCCGGCGCGGCAGGGCCTACGCCACCTGCTCGCAGATTCCGCCCGCCGCCGCTCACCTAGTTACATCCCGACGACCTCCAGGTATCCCCTCTGGCCTTGCTCCACTGCCCGTTTTCCCACGTCGCTGCATGTGGATCTTCCATAGTTCTTTGCCCAAAACGTAGCTCGTCCGGCATACTTTCCATATTGCATTCTCGTCCTCACGCCGTTTTAGACAAACACAACCGTGTTGTTATCTTCCATTAGGACAAGGAATATGCTTCTTTTTTGTCGTCGCATGTGTCATCAACTGTTATTGGCCAGTAAGTTTCCTTTCTACCTCTTTTTTGCAAACAGGGCTATCCATTTCACCTTGTTGCTATTGCGACCTTTTGGTGAACTGCACAAATCACTTTTTTCTTAAGAGTGTTTTGTGCAGTTGTACTAAAATGTCACACGGGCAATGTCTCTACATTTCAGTGCGACTGCACAAAGGGAGATTGGTTTTGCTCTATCCTCCTCATCCAACTCCGAGCCTAATCTTCTCCAACTAGTTAGTCTTAAGAGAGACCGCAAAGGTGACCGGCTTCTATTTGTGTGTTTATTGTTTCATTAGCAGTCCTCTGTTATCGTAATCACACTTGATATCTTTGGAACATGGACGCTCAGCTCTATTTTAGTGGAACTGCACAAAATGATCGGAATGTTGCATGCTCCAGACAGCTACTTTTTTTCCCAACATGCCTTGTTGATTTAGACAGAGTTGGGGGGACGTTGCTGCCAATGAAAGCATGGATCAATTTTAATTTAACACCTTCTCACAACTTTGTCTTCAGTTGTGATGTAATTATTAGCTCTGATCTGCTAATAATTGACATGCATTAGCAAGGAAGTTAGTTTTTTATTGTTTCCGAAAGAGCATCGATGGCAAGACACGCGAAACAAAAGCTGAAAGCTCACACCATTGTACAATTTCATGTCGCTGGAAAATTATTTGTATAGTACGTCAATTATGTAAAAAAATGATGGAAGCTTGATAGCATTGCCAGAAGCCTCTTCATCATCCGGGTCCATGTGCCATGCATGAAATTATACTCCTTCGTTCCTAAATATTTGTCTTTTTACAAATTTCAAACGGGCATATTTTAGAGTGTAGATTCACTCATTTTGCTTCGTATGTGCACTCCCTCCATTCCTAAATATTCTATTCGTCTTAACAGAGATTTCAACATATTTTAGAAAGACAAATACTCCGGAGTATATTTAAGAACCGAGGGGGTAGTGCACAACCGCATGGGAGACTCAGCCCGGTCGTTGCGCCGCATTAATAGTGAGTAATGAGCAGTCAAATCATAAGCCCCACCTTTCCCACTGTAAGTTGCTCTGAAGAAGCAACCATCAATACGCTCTTCTTTGGCCCTGTTTGGATCCCTAAGTTAGAGTTAGTTTTAGTTAGTTGGGGCTCAAATAACCCAAAAGTATCCAAACATGGTGGGTTAGTTTCGGTTAGTTGGATCCAACCCACCCCAAAAAACTAGCCCACACTAGAGGAGCTTATTTGGGTTAGTTCTCCTAGGCCCACTAGAAAAAATAGTAAAAAAAGTTATCCCTCTCATTCAAACATGATCCAAAGTAGTCAAATGATTGAGAAAGAATATTTATTGTCAATCTAACCCTACCATCCAAACAGCTCTTTGGTTAGAGTTAGTCTAGGGTTAGTTTAAGGTTAGAATCTAACTCTAACCTCTAACTGAGTTAGAGTATCCAAACAGGGCCTTTTAATCCGATCATACTACTCCATCCGTCACTGTTTATACAGCACGCTTCAGAAAAAAGAAAAACAAATCTGTGGGACCAAGGTGACTAGCGATCGGCCTGAAAAATAGCATTGGTAGTTATAGCACGGCGTCTATTACTAGAGGGAATAATGCGTACACACATGCATGCAGCGCTTCCACCCCGGGTACACACATGCATGCACTCCATAGTAGTACAGTACATGGAGAGAAAATTGTGGACTTGATTGCAGAGGGAGTCCTGGATTAGGGGGTGTTCGGATAGCCGGACTATGCCTTCAGCCGGACTCCTGGACTATGAAGATACAAGATTGAAGACTTCGTCCCGTGTCCGGAGGGGACTTTCCTTGGCGTGGAAGGCAAGCTTGGCGGTGCGATATTCAAAGATCTCCTACCATTGTAACCGACTCTGTGTAACCCTAACCCTATCCGGTGTCTATATAAACCGGAGGGTTGTAGTCCGTAGGACAGAATCAACTCCATACACAATCATACCATAGGCTAGCTTCTAGGGTTTAGCCTCCTTGATCTCGTGGTAGATCTACTCTTGTACTACCCATATCGTCAATATTAATCAAGCAGGAGTAGGGTTTTACCTCCATTGAGAGGGCCCGAACCTGGGTAAAACAAAGTGTCCCCTGTCTCCTGTTACCATCCGGCCTAGACGCACAGTTTGGGACCCCCTACCCGAGATCCGCCGGTTTTGACACCGACATTGGTGCTTTCATTGAGAGTTCCTCTGTGTCGTCGCCTTCAGGCCCGATGGCTCCTTCGATCTTCAACAACAATGCGGTCCAGGGTGAGACTTTCCTCCCCGGACAGATCTTCGTCTTTGGCGGCTTCGCACTGCGGGCCAATTCGCTTGGCCACCTTGAGCAGATCGGAAGCTACGTCCCTGACCATCAGGTCAGGTTTGGAAGCCTAAACTATACGGCTGACATCCGCAGAGACTTGATCTTCGACGGATTCGAGCCACAGCCAAGCGTGCCGCACTGTCTCGATGGGCATGATATAGCTCTGCCACCGAACAGCGCCGTGGAGGCCGCACACGCACCAGTTTTGACCATTGATTCGGAACCTACCGCGCCGATCGAGGATCAGCGGTTGGACGCTGCCTCAGGGGCTGTGATCTCAGAGGCGATCGAGCCGAACTCCAGCCCCGCGCTCCGCACGGCCCGTGACTCCGAGGAGCCGGATTCCTCTCCGAACTCCGAGCCCCCCGCGCCCCTGCCAATCGAATCCGATTGGGCACCGGTAATGGAAGTCACCGCAGCGGACATCTTTCAGCACTCGCCCTTCGGCGACATCCTGAATTCCCTAAAGTCTCTCTCTTTATCAGGAGAGCCCTGGCCGGATTATGGTCAGCAAGGATGGGACACGGATGACGAAGAAATTCAAAGCCCACCCACCACCCACTTGGTAGCCGTCGACAATTTAAACGACGTGCTCAACTTCGACTCCGGAGACATCGACAGCTTGGATGACGATGCAGGAGATACCGACGAACCAACGCCCATAGGGCATTGGACAGCCACCTCATCTCACGACGTGTTCATGGTGGACACCCCTAAAGGAAGTGACAACGAGGAAAAAGGGGATGGGACGAGAGATCGACCCCCCGAAAAGCAATCAAAGTGTCGACGTGAGCGCCGACCCAAGCTCCGCCTCGACAAAAACCCAACCATAGAGCAGGACGAGCCGGTGGATGACGAGCAGGCCTTTGAGCAACCGTCCGTATAAGGAAACACGGATAGAGAAACCGAACATCCCTCCTCCGGTGAAAACGGTGACCTCATGCCGAATAAACCTACGGAGCAGAAGAATCTCCACGAGAGGCTCGTTGCAACTGCACGAAGCCTAAAGAAGCAGAAGCGGAAGGTAAAAACAACGGAAGACGCACTTCGGATCAGATGGAGTAAAGTAATCAATACCACAGATAAGTACGGCGATAGTCGCCGCACTAAAAGCTATCCAAAAAGAAAGCTACTACCTGAATTCGACGAAGAGGCCCTAGAGCCCTCGCATTCAAAAAAATGAAAAAGCCACACGGTCGGATAGACGACCCCATAAAGCGGCAAGCGGTGCCGCACTCAAATCGGCATGCGACCCTCTTAAGGATTCGCATCATGGCCCAGTCAGGTCCATTTACGGGCCAAGAAATAAAGCTCTCGTAAGCAACGCTATGAAGCCATCATCAGAATCCGGCACACCCAGATACAGGGGCGCCACACACCCTCTATGTTTCACCGATGAGGTCCTGGACTATGAATTCCCAGAGGGATTCAAACCCGTAAACATAGAGGCATATGATGGAACAACAGACCCTGGAGTCTGGATCGAGGATTATATCCTCCACATACATATGGCCATAGGAGATGATCTCCATGCCATAAAATATCTACCCCTTAAGCTTAAAGGGCCAGCCCGGCATTGGCTTAAAAGCCTTCCAGAAAACACAATTGGAAGCTGGGCAGATCTCGAGGATGCTTTCCGAGCAAACTTTCAAGGGACCTATGTCCGTCCCCCGGATGCAGACAATCTCAGCCACATAACTCAACAACTCGGAGAATCAGCTCGGCAGTTCTGGAATAGATTCCTCACTAAAAAGAATCAGATAGTCGACTATCCGGACGCTGAAGCCTTAGCAGCTTTCAGGCATAATGTCCGAGACGAATGGCTCGCCAGACACATCGGCCAAGAGAAGCCAAAAACAATGGCCGCACTAACAAGCCTCATGACCCGCTTTTGTGCAGGAGAGGACAACTGGTTGGCAAGATGCAGCCCCAGCAATCTAAGTACATCCAAAACTAGGGATGGAAACGGAAAACCGTGATGCAACAAGGACCGTCGCTGGACTAAGGACAAAAGTCTGAAGAGCACAGCAGTCAATGCCGGATTCAAAAGCTCATGACAAAATCAGGAAAAATCGCCCCCCAGGATAACAGGGACGATCCATCCAACCTAAATAAAATCCTGGACAGGATATGTCAGATACACAGTACTCCCCGGAAGCCTGCTAACCATACCCACAGAGACTATTGGGTTTTCAAACAATCCGGCAGACTCAATGCCGAACACAAGGGGCTCGACACACCAAGCGAGGATGAGGACGAACCCCAAAAGCAGAGCACCAGGAAACAAAGGAACTTCCCACAGGAAGTAGAAACAGTGAACTCACTTCACATAACAAAACGTGCGGCGCCCATAAAGGTATGCACCACACGGCCAAAAGGGTCCTGCCACTGGTTGTCAAAACCGATCATCTTTGATCAGCTAGATTATTCTAGAAATATCAAGAATGTAGGCTAGACTGCCTTGATACTCGATCCAATAATTGGCGGACTCAAGTTTTCAAATGTCCTTATGGTCGGCAGCAGTGGACTAAACCTGATATATCAGGATACAATCCAGCTCATGGGGATAAACCCAGCAAGAATCCGTCGCAGTAAAACCTCCTTTCAAGGGGTAATACCTGGCCCGGACACCCATTGTACGGGTTCTCTCCGGCTCACAGTCACATTCGGCTCTGTCGATAACCTCCGCCGCGAAAAGCTGACCTTCCATATCGTCCCGTTCTCAAGTCACTACCAAGCACTACTGGGACGCGAAGCTTTCGCTCGCTTTAACGCAATACCACATTATGCATCTCTTACGCTCAAGATGCCCGGTCCGCGAGGCATCATCTCTTTGAAGGGGAAGCACTAAAGTGCGCCTCCACAAGTGGAGGACTGTGTGGCCGCTTTAACAGCCCCACAGCAAAATGGCGTCACCGGCCAATAAACTTCGAAATAGGTTATTCAAGACCACGAACACGGATAGACGAGTTCGGTGCAAAATCATCATTGATGCAGGCCTAGAAGCCATATACCCCCGCACTAGGGGCTCCACGCATATACAATAAGAGACAATAAAGCTCAATCTCATATATCTTACTTTATACTTTGCTTATTTTAAGCATTTCCGGCGCGACCCATTTTAAATGCAGTTCCTCTCTTTTACAGACGAACGTCGTGCGACGCCCGTCCAGAATACGGCACAACGGAGACACAGGCGCAGACGTGCAGTAGGGACCCATTCTAAAGGATTCTTTTTAGATTAAGACCCTGCGTAAACCTTTTTTACTGTCTCTCGTTGTTACACATCCCCTGGTTTTTTCCTTTCCGTTATAACCAAGGAGGAGGCTGGCGTCTTGGCATGTGGCCACGTCAGAATTTTTGCACGTACCTGGACACTACGGGCTTTTTTAATAAAGAGTGTTGTTTTGCCCGCACTCATAAAGACCGAACACCTTAGGGAGTGTTCGGCGTCGCGAGTTTTGGCACTATATGCATCAGCTCCGAATCATGTCTTTGGTCAAATGTTGGGTTGCCCGGCTCCTGAGTTCGGCTACCTTATGTTCCGCTCTATCGGCTAAGGTAGCACCAGGAGAACTACTGCGATTGTGCCCCCGGTTCGGCCAGGGCGAGCACCTCAGTAGAGAAAGCCGAAAACTGACTGCCATGATGTAGCGTGAGACTGGTCAGCCACTCGATGACCTATCGGAATCTATCAGATTCCTCCGCTTTAACAAAGGACCGCTTCCCGGTCAGGCACATACGTGCCCCGAATTCAGACGAGCGCAGTTGCCACAAAGGAGCTACCTAAAGAGTCTCATTGTCAAACTCCTAAGGCTAAGTGAAAGTGTTAAAGCATTATAGTCCGGTTGCCTGGCCCGCTGTGCTATCACCTCCTTTGTAGGACCAAGACGTTGGATTAAGTGTGAAAATGCGTCTTGTGCGAGCACCCCCGCACTATGTGCGTGGGGGCTGAAGCCAACGACTGCCATCTTTCAGATATATATATATATATATATATATATATATATATATATCTTAAAACGGCCGCATAGAAGGTGTTCAAAATACTTGAAGGCACAAGTATAAAAAAGGCCACTACAGTCTATCAAAATATCACTTTATAATTAGTGCCTTCAAGAACTTCCTGAAAATAGTGCTCGGAGGGTAATCGGCTTTGGTCCGAATCTCGGGACGCAACAATGGTGGTCTCCATCTCTGCCCAGTATGTCTTAACACGGGCAAGAGCCATCCGTGCGCCCTCTATGCATGCTGACCTCTTAATTGCATTTATACGCGGCACCGCGTCAAGGAATTGCTGCACCAAGCTGAAATAACTCTTCGGCTCCGATCTCCCCGGCCACAGATGATCCATGACGTACTTCATGGCGAGTCCAGACAACCTATTCAGTTCGGCCCATTGAGCCAAACGATCATCCACTGCCAGTGGACGCTCTGGATTATGAAACTGCGACCAGAAAAGCTTTTCCACTTCGCAATCTTTCTGATCTCGAAAGTGTTCGGTCGCATCAGCGGCACTTGTTGCCAAGTCCAGATAGGTGTCCTTCACACTCCACATCCGGTCCAACGGAGCAAACTTCGGATCGCAAATCTTCCTCCGCAGCATAAAGGGCTTTCCAGCCGCAATCTGTTCGGCCTGACGCAACTCCTCTTTCGCAGCTCTCGTCGCAGAGCGAGCGTCCTTGGCATCGGCAACGGCCTTCTCTAAGTCTGTCTGTTTCGGCTGGTCTTCTTTCTCAAGAAGTTCGCAACGGTCTGCAGCGCTCTTTAACTTCTCGGCCATCTCGGCCAGATCCTCTTTGCTTCGGCAGTGAGCAGCCTCTTCGGCTCTCAGCTCTTCAAGGGCCTTCTTGGCAGCCGTATCGCTTTTTCTGGCTTGCTCCTTAGCTCGGGCAAGTTCTGCCCTAAGATTCTCCACGGCGGCCGTACCATCTGCGTCAAGCACACATGTTGTAAGACACTGACATGAAGCTCCTCTTACCTAATGCTGCCCGAAGAATTACATACCTTGAGCCTCATCAAGCCGCTTGTTGACAAGCACGATGTCGGCATCTGCCAAGTCCAGTTGCCGCTTTAGTTCGGCCAAATCATTAGTCCAACTTGATTCCGGACACCTCGCCACCTACATTCAAAGGCGACATCTTAGACCTGGGATTATGATCCTCTACGTGCCGTCATTTCTTGACAACACGCAGAGTCTCAGGGGCTACTATCTACACAGGGCGCATCTTATTTATGCGCAACTGACAAAAGTGTACATTATCTAACGTACCTCAAAACCCGTCAGTAAACTTTTGACGGCCTCATACAATCCGCTTTTCGCGGATGAAATCCTTCCAATCACCGTGCCCATCAAGGCATGGTTCTCTTCTGAGATAGAAGCTCGCCCCAGCAGAATCTTTAGTTCTTCCGGCCGAGCACCAGACGGTGCCGGACTTGTCCTATGGCCTCTTTCGAAGGCCGGACGCGGAGGACTTCGGGGGGCCACACTGCCACCTTCCATCCCCGCCGGATTCGGAGAAACCCTCCGCGACGACACCTCAGGGTCGCCCGCCTTGCTGGGCGGCACGGCAGGGGGAGGTGTTCCGCTCTCCATCATCTCCGGAAGAAGATCCCCCGAAGACGAGCTCTGCCGCGAGGGGCTGAGGTCCGAGCTACAAGGTAAAATTTCGGTTAAATCTTCTCAGATGCAAAATCAAGAATTTCTCTCATCCCTCGAAAAGAAAATCTTTTCTCCACTTACGGCTCGCTTGAGGGCTGATCCCCTTGAGGGCGTAGTCCGGCCAAGGAACTCCCTGGCGTCGGACCCTCTGACGAGGATTTTCTCCCCCGTTTTGAGGCCATGGTTTCTAGGTCGTCAGAGGCGGCTCTCTTCTTCCCTTTAGGAGAGGAATTGTCGGTTCCTCCCTTCGGAGCAGCCTCCTTCGAGGAGGCCGTAGCTTCCTTGTCCTCCCCCTCCAAAGGCATTATCTCCAGCATCCTGACTAGCATAGGATCTGGCCTGGTTTCAGGAAGGGGAGCCGGACACCTGATCAGCTTCGCCTTCGCTGTCCACTCCTTTTTGAAAAAAGACAGCTCTTTTAGAGGCAAGTTTATGACGATAGAAGGTCCGGGCACAAGGTTTCTTACTTGAGTATCCGGGCGATTGCAGCTTAAGCCTGCGTTCTTGGTTGAATCCGGACACATCTCTTGTGATCCGAAGAACAATTTATACATCTCCGCGGGCGTTGCGCCCATAAAATTCTGAAGAACTCGGAGTCCCTCCAGATTAAACTCCCATAGACGAAGGGGGCGACGTTTGCCGGGCAATGTTCGGTGAATCAACATGACCTGCGTCACCTTGACCAGACTAAGGTATCCTTCCAAGAGATCCTTAATTCGGCCCTGTAACAGGGGCACGTCTTTGGGCAAACCCCAATCTAATCTTTTGTTGACCCATGACGCTAGCCGTGATGGGGGACCCGAGCGAAAGGCAGGAGGCGCCGCCCACTTGGCGCTCCTGGGAGCGGTAATGTAGAACCATTCTTGCTGCCACAAGCCGAGATCTTCTTGAAAGGAGCCCTCGGGCCATGGAGCATCAGCATTCTTGCTGATGACAGCACCTCCGCACTCTGCATGCCGTCCCTCGATCATCTTCGGCTCCACTCCAAAAGTCTTGAGCCATAAACCGAAGTGAGGAGTAACGCGGAGGAACGCTTCGCACACAACGATGAATGAGGAAATATGGAGTATGGACTCCGGAGCTAAGTCATGAAATTCCAGCCCGTAATAGAACAGCAGCCCCCTCACGAAGGGATTCATCGGGAAGCCTAACCCCCGAAGGAAGTGAGACATGAACACTACGCTCTCACCGGGCTGGGGATTGGGAATAGCTTGCCCTTGAGTAGGAAACCTATGCGGAATTTTGGCGGTCAGGAACTTAGCCTCTCTCAACTTTAGTACATCCTCCTCCGTGACGGAAGAGGGCATCCATCGGCCTTGAAGGTCGGAACCGGACATTGTCGAAGGTCTGAAGCGCCTGGAATCTGAAGCCCAGGGTGTTGGAACTCGAGGCGACGGGCGAACTCGTTTGAGATTGGGAAAAGGAGTAAGGCCTTGGTCTCTTTATAAGAGGTTGAATACCAGGAGCCCTCCCCGTAACCGTTTGGGACTCGCCTTTAATCGAGAAAACATGCTAACAGGCACGATTGGGTTACCCACATCCGTATTAACGAGAATCCCGTAAAAAGGGTACACGATCTCTGCTTTGACAAGACGTGCCAAGGAAACTACCTCGCAAAACATGCCGAGGTGGAAAAATAAAAACGATTCGAGTAAAGGACTTGGCTGTAGTGTGATGGCGCACTGCAGAATACGTCAGCAGATTTGATTTGTGTTAATATTATTCTCTCTCTATAGAAATATGTGGAAACTTATTTTACAGAGCCGGACACTACTCTTGGTGATTACAAACTTCTATGAAGGACTTGGAGGAGGAACCCGCCTTGCAATGCCGAAGACAATTTGCACGCCGGACTCGTCGTCATTGAAGCCTGGTTCAGGGGCTACTGAGGGAGTCCTGGATTAGGGGGTGTTCGGATAGCCGGACTATGCCTTCAGCCAGACTCCTGGACTATGAAGATACAAGATTGAAGACTTCGTCCCGTGTCCGGAGGGGACTTTCCTTGGCGTGGAAGGCAAGCTTGGCGGTGCGATATTCAAAGATCTCCTACCATTGTAACCGACTCTGTGTAACCCTAACCCTATCCGGTGTCTATATAAACCGGAGGGTTGTAGTCCGTAGGACAGAATCAACTCCATACACAATCATACCATAGGCTAGCTTCTAGGGTTTAGCCTCCTTGATCTCGTGGTAGATCTACTCTTGTACTACCCATATCGTCAATATTAATCAAGCAGGAGTAGGGTTTTACCTCCATCGAGAGGGCCCGAACCTGGGTAAAACATAGTGTCCCCTGTCTCCTGTCACCGTCCGGCCTAGACGCACAGTTCGGGACCCCCTACCCGAGATCCGCCAGTTTTGACACCGACAATTGCGGTTACCACGCCCTAATTAATTGAGCATTAAACCAAACGCGTCTAAATTCTCTCTGGTGGTGGAAATGCATTGAGAGAAATGCATCATAATGAAGCGCGCCCTGTAAATTGTGATGGAGGGTGGAGTAGTATGAAGGTGCAAAACCAAGTATGCGTACTAGTACTGCGCTTGGCTCTTCGCCCCTTCCTGAAGTCTAACAATGATGGTACTCCGCATGTTGGGTACTACAGCGTATGCCTCTGACAATCTGACACCGAATGGACTGATGCATGTCCACCGAGGGTAGGTTGCATTAGTCAAAAGGCGTAAGCGAGCTTCACCTTGTCCTGCAAGCTTCTCCTCGTTCTACGAGTTGATGGGACACACCAAAAAGTAGTGCTAGTCCATACTCCCTCCTCTCCGGTTAATATGGCTTAATCTTTTTTGCGGGTAAATGGGAGAGCTTTATTCATATATAAGCATTCTTAGGATGATCAGCCAAGACACTGGTCACTAGGAAGCCAAAAAAAGAAGTAGGAAGCGAGGTGTTTCATCAAGCCAGCTCTCGGCCACATTCAAAGTGCAGCAAGCATGGTTCGCACGAAGATGCGCCGCAAGGTTTGCTGACCTGTTTACATGCTGAATAACAAAAAAATAGGAAATATTACTGAGCGCTACTATTTGTAACAGGATATGAGCCAGAATTAAGCGAGAATTGTGGCGAGTGTTCCATGCAATCAACTTCCATTATCATATGCGAGAACCCTCAAAGAGAACCAAATGTGTTGAAGATTGCTTTATCACATTTTAAAATTATAATAAGAGTGCAGACGCTCCTCCATCAGGTTCCTAGTAGTATAGTGTAGTATGCTTCTGGCAATCTGACACCGAATTAACTGTTGCATGTCCACCGCCTGAGCGAGGGAGAGCTTGCATTAGTCAAAAGTTTCTCCTTGTCCTGCGAGCCACCGCGTGCAAGCTTCTCCCGTCTTGCAACCTTCTCCTTGTTCGGCAAGTTGACGGGACACAGCAAAGTAATGCTAGTCCATGCTGCCTCCTCTCCGGTTAACATGGCTTAATTTCAAACGAGATAAATACACTGTCTGTCACTGTATATTTGTAAAAATACGGTCAGTGGACTTCATAATACGCTCATTGCACTCAATATATATATTTTCCGGTGTTCATACAGTCACTAGCTCACCTTGACTGAGTATGTGTGTGCATGCATGTGTAGGTTGAGCACTTGAGCGTCACCGTGTGTGTTCCTCGTGTGCTCGGACATGCATGCATTAGGGCGTCGCGCGTGTTTTTGCGTCCATGTGTACGTGTGACTGTTGCATACACGTAGGGGAGTACGTGTAGGGGCCACTAAGGAGCAATCAAATCACACAGTAAGTTAGTCGGAAGAAGCAACCATCATTTCACTCTTGAATGACACGTACGCAATATAAAATGGTTGATATGGAGAGAAAAAGAAAACTACTATATATTGAAAGCACAAGTGCTCCCTAGGTGGTTTTGATAATTGATGACAACATATCTCTTGTTGGACTAACATTTCTATCTAGCATGTTTCAGATAAGTTCAACAATGGAGTGGCATGGACTAAAGGTTGTGGGAACTCCTTCAAGATGCTAAGGACAAAGGATTGGCTAAAGCTTCAAGCTCAAGACTCTTCATTTTACATTTTAGTGATCCAAGATCACATTGAGTCCATAGGAAAAGCCAATACTATCAAGGAGGGATGAGGTGTTGCTTAATGAGCCTCTTGCTTCATGTGCTTAATGATATGCTCCAAAATCCTCAGCTACTTTCCCACTTCCACATATGACCTAAACCCAAAGCCAAACTCGGACCTACCGATTATTCCTATCCGGCGCCACCAAGTTTCACCTGTCATAGCCACTGCCAGAAACCCTAGCAATTCGGTTCTACCGATAGGGATCTCGGTCTCACCGAGATGGGATTGCAAACTCTCTGTTTCCCTTTCGTAACTTTTCGGTCTCACCGAAAGAGCGAATCGGTCCCACCGAGATTGCAATATAAACTCTCTATTTCCCTTTTGTAACTTTTCGGTCTCACCGAAAGAGCAAATCGGTCCCACCGAGTTTACCTGACCAACTCTCTGGTTAGCTTATCACCAAACTCGGTCTCACCGAGTTTGTGTAATCTGTCTCATTGAGATTACGTTATGCCCAAACCCTAACCATATCGGTCCTACCGAGTTGCATGTCAGTCCCACCGAAAATCTCTAACGGTCACTAGGTTTACCTTTTCGGTCCGACCGAGTTTGTTGATTCGGTCCCACCGAGATTGGAAAACTGTGTGTAACGGTTGGATTTTGTGTGGAGGCTATATATACCCCTCCACCTCCTCTTCATTCGTGGAGAGAGCCATCAGAACACATACACAATTCCAACTCATATGTTTTGAGAGAGAACCACCTACTCATGTGTTGAGACCAAGATATTCCATTCCTACCGTATGAATCTTGATCTCTAGCCTTCCCCAAGTTGCTTTCCACTCAAATCTTCTTTCCACAAAATCCAAATCCTATGAGAGAGAGTTGAGTGTTGGGGAGACTATCATTTGAAGCACAAGAGCAAGGAGTTCATCATCAACACACCATTTGTTACTTCTTGGAGAGTGGTGTCTCCTAGATTGGCTAGGTGTCACTTGGGAGCCTCCGACAAGATTGTGGAGTTGAACCAAGGAGTTTGTAAGGGCAAGGAGATCGCCTACTTCGTGAAGATCTACCGCTAGTGAGGCAAGTCCTTCGTGGGCGATGGCCATGGTGGGATAGACAAGGTTGCTTCTTTGTGGACCCTTCGTGGGTGGTTGCTTCTTCGTGGACCCTTCGTGGGTGGAGCCCTCCGTGGACTCGCGCAACCATTACCCTTCGTGGGTGGAGCCCTCCGTGGACTCGCGCAACCGTTACCCTTCGTGGGTTGAAGTCTCCATCAACGTGGATGTAGGATAGCACCACCTATCCGAACCACGGGAAAAACATCCGTGTCTCCAATTGCGTTTGAATTCTCCAAACCCTTCCCCTTACATTCTTGCAAGTTGCATGCTTTACATTCTGCTGCTCATATACTCTTTGCATGCTTGCTTGATATGTATTGTGTATGTTGAAATTGTGCCTAAAACTCCACTCAAACCAAAAAGGCCTAAAAATTGCAACTTTAGCACTAAGTGTCTAATCACCCCCCTCTAGACACATCTACTTCTAGATCCTACATATATACACTAGCAGGAGCCTAAGCTACAAGCCTGCTTGCTTAGGTTGCTCTCTTCACAAGCATAGAACGCCGGGCCTGATCCCGCAGCTAGGGGAAGGGAACAATGTTCTGCGTAGACGCGGTCGACATCGGCTAGGGAGAAAACCCATAGTCGGTGCGTCCCAATCAAGGGTCATCGCGGTATGGGCCGATGTCGCGTCCCAGCCGCCCTTCTAGCTACAGCCCGACGTCCTAGGTAGTCCATCTTCCTTTTGGAGCCGGCTTGCTCCACTGCCGTAGCTCCATCTCCATGTCGATCTTTCTCTACTTCTACCGGCATCTACTTGTGATGATTTTATGTCTCATGAACTAGTGCCAGTACTATTATTCTAATCACACTTCTTCAATATCTTTGCCATCAGGGATGCTCAGGTCGATTTTAGTGGAACTGCACAAAAGCATCGTATGATCCGAGGGTGCCAACCGTCTTTCCTTCGACAGGTTCTACCTAGCCAGGAAATTAAATCATGTTTAGGGTTTAGGGTTTAAGTCATAGTGACCCCATCAGTAGTTTTTCTTTCATACACGCTCTCACAACTTTTTCTTTAGTTGTGAAGTAAATATTGGCTATGATCCGTGAATCATTGAGATGCATCAGCATGCGTGTTAGTTTTCCTTTGTATTTGATGGAATGTTGTAACGTGGCAACCTTGGAATAGGAATGAAAATGAAGTGGAAAAGTTTCCGTTTTTCGGAGAAAAAATGGAAACGGAGAGAAACCAACGTTTTGTTTCGTTGGATCACGCCATCGAGCAAAACCAACGTTTAAATCACGTCTGTCGTGTTCGTGTCTCACATGGTCGCTCGGCATGCCACTCACCGCAAACCAAGTAGTATACCATAACTTTCCCGCCTGCTTGTCGATGGATCGCGCCATGGAGTACTAGCACTACTGGAAGAGATTGACGAGTTGGGGGAGGACAGCTAGCTGTAGCACGGACTCCCAAGAACTTTTTACATGCATGTTGTAGCCTGCTATTGCGACCTTTGAACGCGGAGCAGCCGCGTGCACCCGGAAGCGGCACAGGCGACGCTCTCTCGGCCTACGCGCCGCTTCAATGCCGGCGCCAGTGAGAGGTCACGTTCGCTCTGGCCGGGCATGAATGGGGCACTGACCGTTTCGGGCGGGAAGCACGCGCGGGTGATGAAGAGGGTTCGGGTTGGTCAGGACCGGCCATGACAGCGGTCCGGACGTGCGCAAACAAGAGATGCTGTACGTTAATATTACTGCGTATATAATTAACAACGTAAATAATGTGCCAGTTGGACAAATATGATTCGAGATGGAGATGGAAATGGAATTTTACGTAAACACGGATATGCATGTCTATGTCTATGTGTGTGTGCACGACGACTCTCGCGATCTGGAAGCGGGGGCGTGTTTTTGATCGAGTTTTCTTTCTTGGTACGTTAGAAAATCAGTTTGTCTAATTCACATCTAGATGTTATTTAAGGATATCACATCTAAGCTCCCACAAGTATATAATGTAGCAACAAGAAACAAAAAAAACTAGGAAAAGACCACAAACAGAGTGGACATCAACTTATATGTGACATAACTATGTCACATCTAGATGTGTCCTAGACAGACCCTTAAAAAATTGTCCGCCAGTTTTCGTTTCTTTTTTCCGGGAACACGCGTATTCTATTTAAAACCACTACTATGGAGAGATTTTTTTACTCCATTATAGCCTCTTGTTTGATAGAGTTTCTCGCGTCTCGCTCTCTCACCCTCTCCATATCAAAACAAGATGACAGTGTCCACTCTATCTCTCTCCTCACCGGTGGTCACAGATCCGGCCGAATCCTGTCCGCTGTGGGAGGTGAGGAGGTGCAGCGTTGACGTTGTCGCCGTCGGTGACGGAGGAAGCCGATGCGCACCATCCTCTCGGAGCTGGCGCTGGCGCGGACGAAGATCCTCCGCGCCCTTGTTCGCTGCCGTCATGTGGGCAGATCGCGCCCGTCGCACCGGGAAGGGGAGGAGGTGGAGCATTCACTCTATCGCCTTCGGCGAGGGAGGCAATCCACTGCCGGCTGCGATGTTCTCTTTCACCCATCGCCTGTGTGGGAGGGCCACCGACCCCTTCTTCCTCGCTGCCATACGTAGTGTGGGCAGATCCGGCCTCCCGCCGCATGCCTTGCCACATCCCGACAACCCTAAGGTATAAGTTTCTTTGAAACCATCGTTGCTCTAGCTGCATGTGGATCTTTTTCGATCTGTAGTCAAATCTAGGTCTTGGTTCAAAGAGGAAAGAAGGGTGCGGTGGGCTGGAGCAAGAATCTAGGACGTGGTTCAATGAGGAAAGGAGGGGCAGAAAGTAGTATAGACTGGCTATCCAGCCACTTTGTAGGTCGAAAAGGGAAAAAGGGGGTAACCTAGTACACACATCTGTAAGGAACCGATCTCTTTGTTGAAAAGGGTAAGAAACTGGGGGGTCAGGTAGTTTGTGCACGACTAGATTTGCTGCCCTCACATAGGAAGAAGGTTCAAAGAGAACAAATATGGGACCAGCGCATATATGCTGCTTGGCTACATACTCTGCATCACCCATTTATACGTGTGGACGCACATGGTGCTGGCATGTCCCATGCAGCTATTTTGCTGTTGTTAATCTAAGAATGCCGCCGGAAAATTGAAGCAATGCCACTGTTAAAAGTAAATTACATTTTTTAACGAATGTTGTTTCAAGAGAATATCTCTATTAATATGAATCAATGCAACCGTTTTAAATAAATAATGAATTGAAGCTATTGTATTGCTGTCTTTTCCCATTAAGTAGTGAACAAAAATGGGACCAACCCAGACATGATGCTTGTTGCTTTGTTACAACAAATTCAGCATCACCCTCTTTATAAGCCAGTAATTGATGCCACTCTCAGAATTAACTACTGAACTGTTTTAAGAGAATTTCTCTGTTAATATGAATCAATGCAACCGTTTTAGAAATGCTACTGTCCTATACTTTGTTTTCCATCAAAATAAGGTAGATTCTTGTTTTTGTGGTTGCATGTTTCATCCTCCTTTATTGCCCAGTAATTGTTTTCTTTTTTGCCTCTTAAAACAGGGATATCTATTCAACTTGTTGCTATAGAAAACTTAAATGTCACACCGGCAACTTTGCTTGATTTCAGTGCAACTGCACAAAACTTGATTGGATTTCCTATTCGTGTTGGTAGATTCGTATTTTATCTTGGTCGTCTCATGAAAGGTCAGTACAGGCCTTCATCCACATGATTGTGCAGTGTGCTTTGAGATGCTGTGCTACTTGTATTGGTACTGTTTTAAATAAATGATGAATTGAAGCTATTGTATTGCTGTCTTTTTCCATTAAGTAGTGAACAAAAATGGGACCATCCCAGACATGATGCTTGTTGCTTTGTTACAACAAATTTAGCATCACCCCCTTTAGAAGCAAGTAATTGATGCCACTCTCAGAATTAACTACTGAATCTTATTTCAAAACTGCAACACTTGTTAGGGATTGGCGGGATTACCATTTTTGTGTCTGCATGTTTCATCCTCCTTTATTAGCCAGTAATCGATTCCTTTTTTGCCTCTGTTTAAACAGGGATATCTATTAAACTTGTTGCTATTGCGACATTTTGCTTTGCTACGCGAAACACTTTGCTTGATTTCAGTGCAACTGCACAAAACGAGATTGGATTTCCTATTCGTGTTGGCAGATTCGTATTTTATTGTTGTTGGTCTCATGAAAGGTCAGTACAGGCCTTCATCCACATGATTGTGCAGTGTGCTTTGAGATGTTGTGCTACTTGTATTGGTACTATTTTAAATAAATGTTGAATTGAAGTTATTGTATTGCTGTCTTTTCCCATTAAGTAGTGAACAAAAATGGGACCGACCCAGACATGATGCTTGTTGCTTTGTTACAACAAATTCAGCATCACCCCCTTTATAAGCCAGTAATTGATGCCACTCTCAGAATTAACTACTGAATCTTATTTCAAAACTGCAACATTTGTTAGGGATTGGCTGGATTACCATTTTTGTGGCCGCATGTTTCATCCTCCTTTATTGGCCAGTAATTGATTCCTTTTTTGCCTCTGTTAAAGCTGGGATATCTTTTCAACTTGTTGCTATTGCAACATTTTGCTTCGCTTAATTTTGGTGGAACTGCACAAAATGAGACCGGATTTCCATATATGTGTCGAGATCTCTGTGAGATCTTCCTCACGAGTTGTTTCAAATCTTCGTCTTGAATGGTCAGTACCGACCTTCCTCCGAATTAACTACTGAATCTTAGTTCAAAACTGCAAACACTTGTTAGGGATCGGCAGGAGTACCATTTCTGTTAGGGATCGGCCGGAGTACATGTTTAAGAAATGTATTGTTCAGATAATGTCTCTGTTATTATATATCAGTTACAGACTTACAGTGTTTTACAAATGGTACTATCCTGCTTTGTAGTTCTTTCTACATGTTTAACCAAGGTATTGTTAAGATAATGTCTCTATTAAAATGAATCAGTCGCATTGTTTTAGGAATGATACTTTTCTGCTTTTTTGTTCTTTATAAATCTTGAAACAAGGCATTTTTAAGATAATGTCTCAGTTAATATGAATGAATCACACTGATTGAGAATTGCTACTCTCATGCTTTGTTTCCCATTAAGATAAGGTAGATCAGTAGATGTTTTTCTTTTGGGAGTACAAGTCATCAACCGTTATTTCTCAGTAATTGTTTCCCTTATACCTTTTGTTGCTTACAGGGATATCAAAATTGAAGCTCGGTTTTATTCTGACTTAGATTTTAGTTCAACTGCACAAAAGGAGCCAATGTGTCCAAGGCAAACTGCTGCATTACTGGGTCCAGTTGATCGTTCCACTTTGCAGAAAGAAGCAGTCACTGTTTGCGCTACATTACAGAAGGAATGACCGAGAAGCTTTATAGAGTATTATTAGACACCGGTGACATGACTAGTCTGCAGAGACCATTGGCAATTTAACAACACGTGGAGTGCCTCCATGATCATAGACATTACATATTTTGAATGGGAAAAGCTTGTCAAAGTTTAATCATTGATGTTAGCAAGAAGCGACAGGACTCCACGATCATAGGCATTACATATTTTGAATGGGAAAAGCTTGTCAAAGTTTAATCATTGATGTTAGCAAGAAGCGATAGGACTCCACGATCATAGGCATTACATATTTTGAATGGGAAAAGCTTGTCAAAGTTTAATCATTGATGTTAGTAAGAAGACGTTAGTTTAATATATTGGAATTGGAAAACCTTGTCAAAATTTGCTCATTGATGTTAGCAAGAAGCGTTGAGTGTTTTTTCCTATTCCTGTGTTCAGTTTAGAAGTAGATAGTTACTCTGCTGAGATATTCCTGTGTTAAGAGTTTGTTCTGAATATTGTCTATGTAATGCCAGGCCATGTGTTTGATTGCAAAGTTGAGCTTGGAATGTTGTGGCATGCGGCATCACGAGCTGTTCACCGTGCCTCCTGAGAATAATGCTTCGTATTGTTTTGCATCTCGATCTAATGCCAGTGATTTGCTTGTTAAGAAGATCATCCTCTTCTGTTGTTTCCATGCTTAAGAAGTTCATTGTCTGATGTTTCATTCATAGCCTATGCGACAAGTCGTGTTGGTTAGACGTGAAACCATATGATCTTCCGACCAACTCATGATATTAGGCTGTGATTGGATCATCGTTTTCCAACCAAAACCGCTTGTAAAACTGACGCTTGTAAATTAAAGCAGATGGTCTCGGGCGAAGGCGCTTGGTTGGTCGATTTCGACTAGTAAAATATAGGAAGTACTTGACACACGATAAAAACGCTGAACGACACTCGGACGATCGCTAATCCAGCCGTTAGCTGCTGTTTCAGCCTTGCCCATGGATGGCATGATACGCACGTCGTGCATGTATCGTCTGGTAATGTCGTCCATATAGCAGTGCTCGTAAAATATACACTGGTCTCTCAAATTACACACGTAACCCGCCAGTTTTACTTACAGACCTCAGGCCCTCGGTTTCATTATGCCTGTATTTTACGCGTTGTTTTCGATGACAAGTAAATTACACTTGTATGTTAATACAGGTTTGAAATAAACCAGAGCTCCCAAGCGCGGCCTTACCGTTTCATGCCGTCCCAGTTTCTCGAAGGTGCTCATAGGTGTCCTATGATCCTGGCTTCCTGAATGAGTAGCGGGCGCTGTATCAGACCATCCGTAGGGCCCGCGAGGCCCTCTCCGTTGTCCTTCGAGTCGTTGCGCTCGTCGTGGTGCTGAGCATTGTTAACATTGTCAATGAACATGAGGATTCAGGAGATGACTTTATTTTGACTGGATGACACTAGGGACCCACTAGGGCCATAGCCGTACATACACAAGTGCCTCCTTATTATATACAGCTATATTTTTTTTGCTTTCTCCTGGTTTCCTGATATCACGGTCCCACACCATTGTCAACCTATGTAGTCAATATAAACGAGAGAATTGCACAAGGTGCGGCCGACAGCTGGGACCAAGCAGCTCGAGCAGTATTGAGGAGAGCAGGGTATTAACTGGGTGGGCTGTGGCCCGTCTAGCCCAGGCCAGATATCCAGCCTAGATACTAATTTTTTCAAGATGAAAATGGCTAGCCCAGCTATACGTCTTTTTGAGGAATACCCGCTGGGCTGCAAATCTTTCCAAGGAGGGATGCATTAGGCTTAACAGGAAAATGGGCTTTAAAAATAATAAATGGGATGTAATTATAAAAACTGGGTAGTAACTATAAAAAATGCACCAAACACGAAATTAGTTTATAAAATATTATTTATGGATTTTGAAAATCTTAAATTTTCATTGTTGCGCGCGCAATGTTTCGTTAGATTTTTACGTAATACAAATTTATATTTAATCTGACTAGAAATTTAGGGATAAAAATATTTCGGAGCCCATCAAAATGTGGGAAATTTTATTGAATTCTGTCTTCAACGGTTGGTTGAAATTATTAATCATTGTCCTAGCTAGAAAATGGGATGTACTTTTAACAAACTGTAAATGGGCTGTTGTAAATTCCATTAGAATTCCAAAATGGGCTATACATTCTTACAAAACGTAAATGGGCTATAAGTTCTCTGCCACACACTTGTGGGCCTACTAAGTGACGCGTCCCCTAAAAAAATAAGTTGACGCGTATGCAAGGCTTTGCCAACTTATTATAGTCAACACACGGTTCTAGCAGCAGTGGCCGTTGGATGTCTATCCAACGGATGTCGTGCTTCTTCTTCAATTTCGGATATTCTTAGCTTCGGCCGCCCAAAAAATGATTCCTCCCCCTGACATCTGGGGCACACCGTTTCGGAGGCTGACCTGTGGGCCTACTAAGTTGGAGCGTACCAAGGGCTTTGTCAACTTAGTCAATAATAAACGTTTCTAGCTTCAGTGACCGTACGATGTCCATCCAACGGTCGTAGTGCTTCCTCAACCTCTGGTCTTCTTGGTGCAGCCGCCGAAAGCAGCGCCGGTCGTGCCGCCTGCTCCTGCCTCCCGTGGCCGGCTGTGCTGCTGCGGAGGCCTCACCGCCCCCATACTACTCCCACCGCTGGCCAGGCCATCCCTCCACTCACCCACACCCCCTGTTATTCTGCGGCGACGGCAGCCTCACACCGCAGCCGAACCAGTGAACCCTCGTACTCCTCTCCGCGCGGGCTTCCACTGCTGCGTCTTCCCCAGCTCTGCGTCGTCCCCTTCCTAGGCCTCGCCGTCGAGACCACCGCCCTGGTGCTCTCGGCGCGGCGTGGTCAACGACCGACTTCCATCGGAAGAGTACTGTACGTGGAGAGGCTGATAGCTGGGTCTAGGCGGCCGCAAGGAAGTGCCTCCTTATTACGCGCAAAATAATTATTCCTCCACCTTACAGCAGGGGCCCATCGGATGGGCCACCTTATTTCGCAAAAAAAATGTTGCCCCCCTGACTGCTCGGACCCACCAGACGGGCCAGCGTATTTCGCGAAAAACGTTCCCCCTGCTATCAGCTTGGACCCACCGGAAGTGCCTCCTTATTACACACAAAAAATGAATACTCCCCCTGCTAGCTGGGACCCACCATGGTGGGAGGCTGACTTGTGGGCCTAATAATTTGACTGGGACGGAGGCCTTTGTCAACTTTAGTCAATATGAACGATTCTAGCTCCAGTGACCGTACGATGTGCATCCAACGACTGTAGTGCTTCTTCAACCTCTGGTCTTCTTGCTCCAGCCGCCCAAAGCAGCGCCGGTCGTGCCACATGCTCCTGCCTTCCGTGGCCGGCTGTGATGTCGCGGAGGCCTCACCGCCCCGTACTACTCCCACCGCTGGCCAGGCCATCCCTCTACTCACCCACACCCCTTGTTATTCTGCGGCGACGGCAGCCTCACACCGCAGCCGAACCAGTGAACCCTCATACTCCTCTCCGCGCGGGCTTCCACTGCTGCGTCTTCCCCGGCTCCGCATTGTCCCCTTCCTAGACCTCGCCGTCGTCCACTGCCCTGGTGCTCTCGGCGCGGCATGGTTAACATGGTCAAGGAACGACTTCCATCGAACGTGGACTATACGTGGAGAGGCTGACAGCTGGGTCCACGGCCGCAGCAAGGAAGTGCCTCCTTATTACGCGGAAAATAATGTTTCCTCCACCTGACAGCAGGGACCCACCGGACGGGCCACCGTATTTCGCGAAAAAAATGTTTCCCCCCTGACTGCTAGGACCCACCAGCTACACCTTCACACGCAAGGAAGTGCCTGACAGTCGGGACCCACCTGGTCGAAGCGTACGTAGCGTTGTTATTCTGGTCGTGAACGTGTACGTACATTTATACTGGTGGATGTAGAGGCGCGCACGTGTCATAGTTGAGGCGCGCACGTGTCGTAGTAGAGGCGCACACGTAGCATGTACACGTACGTACAGCCGCCAGGGTGCAAGAAAGAAAATACGGCCACGTATGTGTACATACGGGCGGGGTCTCGAACGCCTACTTGCGCATACGTACGGCGAGGGCTCGTGTACATGGCTGGGTCAAAACGGAGAAACAACGTCATCGTCATGTTCATGGGTCGGAACGGAATGCGTGGTCGTGTTCATCGGGAGGGCTTGGACGGAAGAGGCGATGGAAACGAGGCCTGGCGTACCGCACAACGAAGGAAACAGACCTCCTATGGTCGAAACGGGGGTCCTGTTGATCGGGAGGGGTGTGGCGTACCGCAAAACGGAGGAAACAGACCTCCTACGGTCGAAACGGGGGTCCTGTTGATCGGGAGGGGTGTGGCGTACCGCAAAATGGAGGAAACGGACCTCCTACGGTCGAAACGGGGGTCCTGTTAATCGGGAGGGGTGTGGTGTACCGCAAAACGGAGGAAATTGACTTGTGTTGGAGCGCTACGGTCGAAACGGGGGTCCTGTTCATCGGGAGGGGTGTGGCGTACCGCAAAATGGGACTCCACGGGATACTGTTCATCTCCACCATTGACCCCCCTCCAGCCTCCACGAGCAACTGTTCATCCACCGTCGACCTCCTCCAGCCTCCACGGGCTCCTGTTCATCCAGCCTCCACCGCGCGCTACTCCACTGGCTACTGTTCAACCACCCCTCCACCGTCTATTGTTCATCCAGCCCTCCACACCATGGGGTCCTGTTCAACCACCCCTCCACAGGCACCCCTCCACCATCTACTGTTCATCCTGCCCCCCACACCACGGGGTCCTGTTCATCCACCCCTCCACGGGCACCCCTCCACCGTCTACTGTTCATCCAGCCCTCCACCACACCACGAGGTCCTGTTCATCCAGAGGCAACGCCACCGCTCACTGTTCATCCAAACCCCCCGCAACGCTCACTGTTCATCCCATCGATCGGCTTCAGTTAGCAGTAGTATCCAAGGAATTGCTCGATCGGGTTCAGTTAACAGCCATCGATCGATCGCTCGGGTTCAGTAACGCGTAGCCTACAGTGCAATCGCTCGGGTTCAGTAACGTGTAGCCTGCAGTGCAATCGCTCGGGTTCAGTTAGAGCCCAACGCCTCACTTGGATTCAGTTAGAGCCAACGCCTCGCACACACGCGCGTACGTGTATGAGAGAAACGCGCATCGCTCGGCCCCCGACCTCCCACTGTAACCGGGAACTCCCCGAAATTTTCCTCCCCCTCGCTTCTACCACGGTTTTTTCCGTCATGGACGGCCCAAAGAATGTCATGCAGCTGCGTCTCCGGCCCGCCCAGGACGAAAAACCCATTTTCTGTCATGATTTTTTGTCATAGAAGTAGGAGCCCACCACATCTATGATGATACCGGGTTTTGTCACAATTATCGTCATAGAAGTGTCATATGTATGACAATTGTTTTTCATTCGGCCCAAAATGTCATGGATGTGTCTTTTTTTGTAGTGATACCCGCTCGATTGTATTTTTTGCAACTCGATGTAAGAACTACGATGGCCTGAAAGACTGGCCAGGAATGAGGTTTAGATACACACATGGAACATAGTAAATGTTACTATATCTTCCATCGGTGTATTACCATATGTATTTATTTTCATAAATTTTTTTAGAGTTTTACACACTCTAGCCCATTGCATAAAGTATCTTGCAAGAAGGTTGTTCATAAGAGAACTTTTGATGTTCAGTATTATGAATAAACATAAGGGCCATACTTTCATTATGAATGAGATGTATGTTATGAATAATGATATTAATATATTACCTCTGTGTTTACTTTCATAATTCATTTTAGAGTTTCTTACACTCTAGCCCGTTGCACAATCTTTATTGCGTAAGGGTTGTTCGTAAAAGAACAATTGTTGTTCAGTATTATGAATAACATGAAGGGCCATGCTTCCATCCAAGATGGGATGTATGTTATGAATATTGATGGTAAAATGATACATCCATAACACTGACGCTAAATGTCGCAAGACTATGAGAATACCACACATGTGTGGCACTGCATTTGGTCACATTGGAGAAACCCGCATGGAAAAATTCCATTATGATGGATTTTGAAGTCGTTTGATTTTAAATCATCTGACACTTGCAACTTCCCTCCGAAAAGTGAAGTGACTGAAATACCGTTCATAGGCCATAAGGAACGAGCAACAAACTTATTGGTGATCATACATTTTGATGTGTGTAGTTCAATAAATGTTGTTGCAAGTACTGGATTTATATATCTTTAGAAATGTCTCAAGTAGATATATGGATATTTTCATGATGAGACGTAAGTCTGGATCTTTTGAAATCATTCGAAAGGTTTTCAAAAATTAAGTAGAAGTTATTGTAACAAGTAAATTATGTTTCTACAATTTGATTGCAGAAAGGAATATCTGAGTTACCAGTTTAGCGAATGTCTGATGAGTTGTGAAAAGAGTTTCATAACTTACACCTCCCGGAACACCACTATGAGTGGAATGTCTGTGAAGATGTAATCAAACCATTTATGACATGGTAAGATCAAAGATGACATAAATAAATTTGCCATTATCACTTTTAAAGAGTAATGCTTTAGAGACTGCGGCTTTTACACTGAAAAGAGCTCCATCAGGTCTGTTGAAATGATGGCATGGTATGGTACGCCCAACCATGTTATATCTTCTCTTAACATTTGGAATATGGGGCTTGTGTAAAAGGTTACAAACCTATTCCAAATCAGACAAGTGCTGCTTTGTAAGTTATCCCAAGTCATTGGGTATTCCCACACCACTATACTGAGGCAAAGGATTTTTTGCCACAAAACGGTATGCTTTTAAAGAGAATAGTTCTTGCAAAATGGTAAGTGGGAGGACAATGCAAGTCGACGAGATAACAAGTATCTTCGTCATCAGGTCAAAGGGAAGGAACCCTGGAAGTGATTCCAGAGTTTCCTACTGTGACTGATACGGAAGCCTCTACATTAGATGTATGCACTTCGGTCGAACTTGCAGCTGAACAACGTAGGCAAAGCTCATGCAAACCTCTCAGGTACGCAAACGAGATATTGTTGTTAGACAACAATATACCTTTGATGCACGAGGAAGCGTTGATGGGCCCTGACTCCGGAATTGGCTAAATGCCAATATAATCCGAGATAGTTTCCATAAATGATTCAAGATTTAAATCTTGATAAACCCTCCGAAAGACTTGGAGTCTAACGGGTTGTAATGGGACTATAAACTAATACGGATAAAAATGTTTTATCCATTAAGCTCGACTTGTTGCAATAACAAGTTCAAGGAGTTGACTACAATGAGATTGTCTCACCGTAGCAATGCTTAAAGTTGGTTCGGGTTAAACTAGCAATTAATACATATTTCAAAACGTGAGATATGAAACATGGATGACAAAAGAATTTCCATGAAATGGAAATACAACCTAGGACTTGTATGTGATACAATCCAAAGTATTTTGTCGGTCCACAGGATGCTAGTAAGTATGCTAGCTTCAGAGTTCCAGCAATGGACAGAAGAGAGCAAAATGGAGTTGGAATCTTCATTTTTGATGGAATGGTCAAAGGGGTTTGACTTCATCAATGGGTAACGAAGATGCTTGTGGTTTCAAGAAAGTAAGTGGGAGCATAATAATATTTCTGAAAACCTTGTGTGCTTGACACATTGTTAATTGGAAATAAATTTCTTGACACGAATTAGGACTTCATTTGAAAATAGTTCTTTCATGAAGTGCTTGGGCTAGATAGCCTTGATATTAGGCATAATGATTTATGGAGATATATTTACCTAATAGGGCTGAGCAAAAATACATATTGACACGATGCTAAAACCATTTAGCACTAAGAACGACAAGGAGTGATTCTTGCCAAAGTCGCACGGAAAGAGTTTTTGCAAGAATTGGTGTCCCAAAACACTGATGAGCAAAATACATGATGGAGATTCCGCACACTCATGTGTTTGGATTAATCATGTATTCCATGGTATGTAAAACAACTAGATATGTCCAATACTGCCAAGCTATTGCGAGTATAGACACCAAAGTGATCAAAAGTACTGATCATGGGACAACAGTGAAAAAGGATCATTGAGTACTAAAGTAGCACCGATGACATGTTTTCTCGCAAGTGGAGATCATGAAGAGTTCGTTGTAAAAGGTTACATCGATACAATCTTCATCATTTCACCATGCGATGTTCAATTTAAATTGGGGATTTTGTGTAACACACAATATGGTGGTGCAGTTAGTTGGAAATTGTTCCAAACAAGTTACTGTGGCGAATTCTATAACAGAGGCGAAGTATGTTGCCGCTTTAGAAGCGACAAAGACAAAGATGTTGAATCATATAGTTCATTCATGAACTTGGTATGGTTCCAAGAAGGCTTTGGTCAATGGGACACTATTGCAGATAGTTGCTCCATAACTCAGTCAGAGGAATCAGGTTTCGACCAATGATTCACATATATACAAAGCCAAGTCCGCACAAAATATGAATTTAGTGAAAGCGTGAAAACGCGAGGATATGCAGAGATACACATGGAGCTGAAATTGTCAGATCCAATGGACATCAGGCTATACCACATGCAGAGCATTTTTTACACTGGTATGCCCTAGGCATAAAGTGCATTAGCATTAACTAGATTATTGAATCTAGTGCAAGTGGGAGTCTGTAGGAGATATGCCCTAGAGGCAATAATAAATGTTATTGATTATCTCCCGGTTCATAATTATGTTTATGTTCCATGCTATAACTGCTATGGTTCTCGAGTTTGCAATAACCACGAGGCTCGGAGGAAGACTCATATGCATGTGTGGAATAATAAATGCTAAAATGTATTCCTAGTCTGGCCTCTAAGACTAGCTCAAGTGTTGCATGATGGTTCGGTTTTCCTGATCATGGGCATGTCTATGCCAGCTACCTTGAGGGCATAATGTTAAGAGAACATTTGTGTTGAATCAACTGGAATTGATGTTATGCTATGAGATACATTCGTCACAAGTTTAATGGTATATAACACAGATATGGTTAACGTTTGCATGATTCCTTAGACCATGAGAGTATCGAGTTTCTTCATGCTTGCTTCATGAACTTTGGGGTTTGTTAAACGTCATCCGTAAATGGGTGGCTATTACGGCGGCTTACGGGTTCATGGAAAAGTATGTCAAGTAACTTGATAGCTCAAGATTGGGATTTGCTCCTCTGACGATGGAGAGATATTCTTGGGCCCTCTCGGTGTTACAGTATCCTTAATCGTTTGGCCAGACACCTTGTGATTTGATCACTAGGATGCCGGAACATGGAAACGAGAAAAGAGAACAAAACCGGTAACGAGTTAACTTGCATGGTGGAAAAATTGTTCGTACACGAGGATGCAATAAATCTCACCTCGGGTGTTTGTGACATATCGTGAAGCAACAGGAATAGCTCACTGCAACAGGAGGTTCACTTGAATATTCATTCATGTGGGTATAGGACTCAATATGGGTGTCCATGGCTCCGATGTTCATCATTGATCGGAAGGGGTTCCGGGTCATGTCTATACTTCACCGAACCTATAGGGTCACATGCTTAAGGGCCATCTATCTGCTGAATACTAGACAGGGAGTCTGAGAGAAAATCACCAAAAAAGTTTCGGACAGGGGAAAAGTTCCGCAGAGAGAGGTCATCGGATGAGTTTCGGTGAAACCGAAAAGTTGTTTCGGTATATACTATTAAGTCAAATTGATTTCGGCACATGCCTGATAATTCTTCGAGGGTGCCAGAGTCATTCTGGAAACTTTCTGGAATTTTCCAGGATAAAAGCTGGAATTGCTCCGGAGCTTCCAGAACCACTTCAGATGCTTTTCGCAGATGAAAATCACTAATCCGGAATTGTTTCGGAACGCGTTGAAAATTATTTTAGTGGGTACTAGAAATGTTCTAAGCGCACATAAATATTTTTAGTTCGAACGCGCTGAAAAATGTCACCGTGAATAGTGAAAGTGCTTTTTAGGATATTTATGGAAAGCCACCTTTTGGGGCTTTTCCCAAAAGGCTTATAGAAGGACTTGGGGATCAAGGAACCCCCTTTGGGGCCCCCCATGAAGGTGGGACGTTGGAGGGTGCAGCTCCTCCATGGAGCTCCACTTGTCATCCCTTTATGCCCTTTATGCCCTTTTATGTGTGACATAAAGTGTGGGCATTTTGGGGTTTTCATGTTTCCCTTGGGTTTTCCTATAAATAGAGGTGGAGACGCACTCTCCACACTTACTCCTTACTCTCATACAAATGCCATGCATGATCTGGCTCTCTCTCCCTCCCTCCTAGTGAAATAGTTTCGTAGAGCCAAAAGGCTATCTGGGTTCCGGCAGGAACTAGTTCTGGATGGTGAAGCCGTGCCGGATAGATGACGCCGTATGTGTGCAACTCTGTAGAGAGATCGTAGTTTCGGTCTTAGTTCGGGAGTGCCTCCCGAAGGGCTGTCCGTGTGACCGTCCGAGTTACAAATGTCCTCCCGAAGGGCTGTCCGAGTGACTGTCCGAGTTTCGTAGGTCCTCCCGAAGGGTTGTCCGCGACACCGTCCGGGGGACTGTCTGACCACCTCCCGGAGGGCTGTCCGAGGGGCAAATGAGGGTATACATCCTCGTGGTTAGGAGGTTGTAAATCCTAGCTGTAGGGATCTGCACCCCCGTTCCTCATCGAATCTACTTCCGCTGCGCTACGAGTCGGTAACGAAAAAGATCAAACCATGTATGCAGTCTCCATAGTGGTCCTGGGCTGGTGCGTAGGTCAGAAATTCTTTCTTTTGTGCTGCATTACCCTACACCAATAGGCCCATTAACTTTCCCGGGGGGCTCCGGCAACCTCCTAGTACTCTGAAAAATCCCCGATCTTCTTGGGAACCATTCCGGTGTTTGTATATAACCTTTCAATATATCAATCTTTACCTCTCGACCATTTCGAGACTCCTCGTCATGTCCGTGATCTCATTCGGGACTCCGAACAAACTTCGGTCACAAAACACATAACTCATAATACAAATCGTCATTGAACGTTAAGTGTGCGGACCCTACGGGTTCGAGAACTATGTAGACATGACCGAGACACATCTCCGGTTAATAACCAATATCGAAACCTTGATGCTCATGTTGTCTCCTACATATTCTATGAAGATCTTTATCGGTCAAACCACATAACAACATACATCATTCCCTTTGTCATCGGTATGTTACTTGCCCGAGATTCAATCGTCGGTATCCTCATACCTAGTTCAATCTCGTTACTGGCAAGTCTCTTTACTCGTTCCGTAATGCATCATCCCGCAACTAACTCATTAGTCACATTGCTTGCAAGGCTTATAGTGATGTGCATTACCGAGAGGGCCCAGAAATACCTCTCCGATACTCGGAGTGACAAATCCTAATCTCGATCTATGCCAACTCAACAAACACCATCAGAGACACCTGTAGAGCATCTTTATAATCACCCAGTTACGTTCTGACGTTTGATAGCACACAAAGTGTTCATCCGGTATTCGGGAGTTGCATAATCTCATAGTCAAAGCAATATGTATAAGTCATGAAGAAAGCAATAGCAATAAAACTAAATGATCATAATGCAAAGATAATGGATGGGTCTTGTCCATCACATCATTCTTTAATGATGTGATCCCCTTCATCAAATGATAACACATGTGTATGGTCAGGAAACTTTATCATCCTTGATTAACGAGCTAGTCAAGAAGAGGCATACTAGGGACACTCTGTTTGTCTATGTATTCACACATGTACTAAGTTTCCGGTTAATACAATTCTAGCATGAATAATAAACATTTATCATGATATAAGGAAATATAAATAACAACTTTATTATTGCCTCTAGGGCATATTTCATTCATTCTCCCACTTGCACTACAGTCAATAATCTAGATTACATAGTATTGATTCTAACACCCATGGAGTCTTGGTGCTGATCATGTTTTGCTCGTGAGAGAGGCTTAGTCAATGGGTCTGCAAAATTCATATCCGTATGTATCTTGCAAATCTCTTTGTCTCCCTCCTTGACTTGATCGCGGGGAATTGAAGCGTCTCTTGATGTGTTTAGTTCTCTTGTGAAATCTGTATTCCTTCGCCAAGGCAATTGCTCCAATATTGTCACAACAGATTTTCAATGGACTCGATGCACTAGGTATTACACCTAGATCGGATATGAACTCCTTCATCCGGACTCCTTTCATTTGTTGCTTCCGAAGCTGCTATGTACTCCGCTTCACACGTAGATCCTGCCACGACGCTCTGCTTGGAACTGCACCAACTGATAGCTCCACCATTCAATATAAATACATATCTGGTTTGTGACTTAGAGTCATCCGGATCAATGTAAAAGCTTGCATTGATGTAACCATTTACGACAAGCTCCTTGTCACCTCCATAAATGAGAATCATATCCTCAGTCCTTTTTAGGTATTTCAGGATATTCTTGACCGTTGTCCAGTGATCCACTCCTGGATTACTTTGGTACCTCCCTACTAAACTTATAGCAAGGCACACACCAGGTCTGGTACACAACATTGCATACATGATAGAACCTATGACTGAGGCATAGGGAATGACTTTCATTTTCTCTCTATCTTCTGGAGTGGTCGGGCATTGAGTCTAACTCAACTTCACACCTTGTAACACAGGTAAGAACCCTTTCTTTGACTGATCCATTTTGAACTTCTTCAAAACTTTATCAAGGTATGTGATTTGTGAAAGTCCAATTAAGCGTCTTGATCTATCTCTATGGATCTTGATGCCCAATATATAAGCAGCTTCACCGAGGTCTTTCATTGAAAAATTCTTATTCAAGTATCCTTTTATGCTATCCATAAATTCTATATCATTTCCATTCAGCAATATGTCATCCACATATAATATCAGAAATGCTACAAAGATCCGACTCACCTTCTTGTAAATACAGGCTTCACCGTAAGTCTGTATAAAACCATATGCTTTGATCACACTATCAAAGCGTATATTCCAACACCAAGATGCTTGCACCAGTCAATAAATGGATCGCTGGAGCTTGCACACTTTTTAGTACCTTTAGGATCCACAAAACCTTCTGGTTGCATCATATACAACTCTTTTTAAGATATCCATTAAGGACTGCAGTTTTGACATCCATTTGTCAAATTTCATAATCATAAAATGCGGCAATTGCTAGCATGATTCGAACATACTTAAGCATCGCTATGGGTGAAAAGTCTCATCGTAGTCAACTCCTTGAACTTGTCGAAAAACTTTTGCAACAAGTCGAGCTTTGTAGACAGTAACATTACCGTCAGCGTCAGACTTCTTCTTGAAGATCCATTTATTCTCTATGGCTTGCCGATCACCGGGAAAGTCAACCAAAGTCCACACTTTGTTCTCATACATGGATTGTAACGCCCCGGACACACGCGCCGATGGTCGTTACTCCCTGCGGGATCTAGACTGGCCCCACAGATCAATACTAGTCTTTTCCATGCACTTTGTCCTCATTCGTGCGCACCCGGGAGAAACTTCCCGGTCGGTCACCCATCCTGAAATTTCTCCAAGCTGAGCACGCTTAACTTTGGAGTTCTGTCGGAATGGGCTCCCGGAAAAGAAGGAATTGCTTATTGATATGAGTAGTCTATCATCCCTATTAAGCCAGGCTATCACATACACCCCCACTCAGAGGAACCGACGTCCTCGTCGAGCCACAGGAACGTTCCCTCTTGGCACATACGTCTGTGCATCTAGTCTGGTACATGTACCATGCCGTGTGCCATGACAGGTCACAAACGTCATGAACAACATGACCGTGCACCTGTCTACAAACATCCGTGTAACCGCGAGGGTCGGCTCTGATACCAACTTGTAACGCCCCGGACACACCCGCCGGTGGTCGTTACTCCTGGCGGGATCTAGACTGGCCCCACAGATCAATACTAGTCTTTTCTGCGCACTTTGTCCTCACTCGTGCGCACCCGGGAGCAACTTCCCGGTCGGTCACCCATCCTGAAATTACTCCAAGCTGAGCACGCTTAACTTTGGAGTTCTGTCGGAATGGGCTCCCGGAAAAGAAGGAATTCCTTATTGATATGAGTAGTCTATCATCCCTATTAAGCCAGGCTATCACATGGATCCCATCTCAGATTTCATGGCCTCAAACCATTTCACGGAATCTGGGCTCATCATCGCTTCCTCATAGTTCATAGGTTCGTCATGGTTAAGTAACATGACCTCCAGAACAGGATTACCGTACCACTCTGGTGCGGATCATACTCTGGTTGACCTACGAGGTTCGGTAGTAACTTGATCTAAAGTTTCATGATCATCATCATTAGCTTCCTGACTAATTGGTGTAGGAATCACTGGAATTGATTTCTATGATGAACTACTTTCCAATTCGGGAGAAGGTACAATTACCTCATCAAGTTCTACTTTCCGTCCACTCACTTCTTTCGAGAGAAACTCCTTCTCTAGAAAGGATCCATTCTTAGCAACGAATATCTTTCCTTCGGATCTATGATAGAAGGTGTACCCATCAGTTTCCTTTGGGTATCCCATGAAGACACATTTCTCCGATTTGGGTTCGAGATTATCAGGTTGAAGATTTTTCACATAAGCATCGCAGCCCCAAACTTTAAGAAACAACAGCTTAGGTTTCTTGCCAAACCACAGTTCATATGGTGTCATCTCAACGGATTTAGATGGTGCCCTATTTAACGTGAATGCAGCCATCTCTAAAGCATAACCCCAAAACGATAGCGGTAAATCGTTAAGAGACATCATAGATCGCACCATATCTAATAAAGTATGGTTACAAGGTTCGGACACACCATTACGCTGTGGTGTTCCAGGTGGCGTGAGTTGCGAAACTATTCCACATTATTTCAAATGAAGATCAAACTCATAACTCAAATATTCACCTCCACGATTAGATTGTAGAAAGTTTATTTTCTTGTTACCATGATTTTCCACTTTACTCTGAAATTCTTTGAACTTTTCAAATGTTTTAGACTTATGTTTCATTAAGTAGATATACCCATATCTGCTCAAATCATCTATGAAGGTCAGAAAATAGCGTTACCCGCCGCGAGCCTCAAAAATAATCGGACCGCATACATCAGTATGTATTATTTCCAATAAGTCAGTTTCTCCCTCCATTGTTCCAGAGAACGGAGTCTTAGTCATCTTGCCCATGAGGCATGATTCGCAAGCATCAAGTGATTCATAATCAAGTGATTCCAAAAGCCCATCAACATGGAGTTTCTTCATGCGCTTTACACCAATATGACCTAAACGGCAGTGCCACAAATAAGTTGCACTATCAGTATTAACTTTGCATCTTTTGGCTTCAATACTATGAATATGTGTATCACTGCAATCGAGATTCAACAAAAATAGACCACTCATCAAGGGTGCATGACCATAAAATATATTACTCATATAAATAGAACAACCATTATTCTTCGATTTAAATGAATAATTGTCTCGCATCAAACAAGATCCAGATATAATGTTCATGCTGAACGCTGGCACCAAATAAAAATTATTTAGGTCTAATACTAATCCTGACGGTAGATGTAGAGGTAGCGTGGCGACGGCGATCACATCGACCTTGGAACCATTTCCAACGCGCATCATCACCTCGTCCTTAGCCAATCTTCATTTAATCCGTAGCCCTTTCGAGTTGCAAATATGAGCAACAGAACCAGTATCAAATACCCAGGCGCTACTACGAGCATTAGTAAGGTACATATCAATAACATGTATATCAAATATACCTTTCACTTTGCCATCCTTCTTATCCGCCAAATACTTGGGGCAGTTTTGCTTCTAGTGACCAGTCCCTTTGCAGTAGAAGCACTTAGTTTCAGCTTAGGTCCAGACTTGGGCTTCTTCCCTTGAGCAGCAAATTGCTTGCTGTTCTTCTTGAAGTTCCCCTTCTTTCCTTTGCCCTTTTTCTTGAAACTAGTGGTCTTGTTAACCATCAACTCTTGATGCTCCTTGATTTCTACCTCCACAGCTTTTAGCATCGCGAAGAGCTTGGGAATTGTCTTTTCTATCCCTTGCATATTGTAGTTCATCATGAAGCCTTTATAGCTGGGTGGCAGTGATTGAAGAACTCTGTCAATGACACTATCATCAGGAAGATTAACTCCTAGCTGAGTCAAGTGGTTATGGTACCCAAACATTCCGAGTATGTGTTCACTGACAGAACTATTCTCCTCCATCTTGCAGCTATATAACTTGTTGGAGACTTCATATCTCTCAAGTCGGGCATTTGCTTGAAATATTAACTTCAACTCCTGGAACATCTCATATGCTCCATGACGTTCAAAAACATCTTTGAAGTCCCGATTCTAATATGTAAAGCATGGCACACTGAACTATCAAGTAGTCATCAGCTTTGCTCTGCCAGATGTTCATACCGTCCGAAGTTGCTCCTGCAGCGGGTCTTGCACCCAGCGGTGCTTCCAGGACGTAATTCTTGTGTGCAGCAATGAGGATAATCCTCAAGTTACGGACCCAGTCCGTGTAGTTTCTACCATCATCTTTCAACTTAGTTTTCTCTAGGAATGCACTAAAATTCAAGGGAATGGTAGCACGGGCCATTGATCTACAACAACAGAGATATGCAAAAACTATCAGGTACTAAGTTCATGATAAATTAAAGTTCAATTAATCATATTACTTAAGAACTCCCACTTAGATAGACATCCCTCTAGTCATCTAAATGATTACGTGATCCATATCAACTAAACCTTGTCCGATCATCATGTGAGATGGAGTAGTTTTCAATGGTGAACATCACTATGTTGATAATATCTACTATATGCTTCACGTTCGACCTTTCGGTCTCAGTGTTCGAAGGCCATATCTGCATATGCTAGGCTTGTCAAGTTTAACCCGAGTATTCTGCACGTGCAAAACTGGCTTGCACCCGTTCTATGTGAACGTAGATATTATCACACCCGATCATCACGTGGTGTCTTGGCACGACGAACTGTAGAAACGGTGCATACTCAGGGAGAACACTTATACCTTGAAATTTAGTGAGGGATCATCTTATAATGCTACCTCCATACGAAGCAAAATAAGACTCATAAAGGATAGACATCACATGCAATCAAAACATGTGACATGATATGTCCATCATCATCTTGTGCCTTTGATCTCCATCTCCAAAGCACCGTCATGATCTCCATCGTCACCGGCTTGACACCTTGATCTCCATCGTAGCGTCGTTGTCGTCTTGAAAACTATTGCTACTACGACTATCGCTATCGTTTAATGATAAAGTAAAGCAATTACATCGCGATTGCATTTCATAAAATAAAGCGACAACCATAAGGCTCTTGCCAGTTGTCGATAACTTTTACAAAACATGATCATCTCATACAACAATTTATATCTCATCACGTCTTGAACATATCACATCACAACATGCCCTGCAAAAACAAGTTAGACGTCCTCTACTTTGTTGTTGCAAGTTTTACATGGCTTGTCGGAGTAATGGGCCACGGGTAGGCCAACCTGAGCCCCAGAACCTTTCAAGACATCGGGCCGGCTGCGCCCCTCAAGACCCTAGGACGAAGAGCCGCCTCCTGAGGAGTCGACAGTGAGACGGCCGACTACCCGCACACGGCCGAGTCCCAGGGACGACTTCCGGAGAAGCCGGCTTTGGGGAGTCGGCCTGCGACTCCAACAAATCCCATGACCTCATCAAAGGGGACGAGGCAGGGGCGTGGCTACAGCGAAGCCCACCCCCGCCCCTCACCGAGGGTAGGCATGGCCACAGCACGACGTACCCTGGAAGATCTCCGTGCGTCATGGCACTGTTGCCATGCCGGCCCTGACATCAGCACCACAGGGACGAATCCTGTACCCAGGACGGCTTGTCTGTATGGCCTAGAGGCAGCAGGCCCGACCAGTCAGTGAGACCTCAGGAGACGGCAGGAGGACCACCAGTCGGACCCGTCGGGAGTCGGCCCGGGGGAGTCGGCCGAGCCCTCCCTCGGGGCCCACGCGCCATTAATCAAGACGTGATGGGGAGTGGCAACAGTGATCGCCCGCCAGGCGGTGGGTTGTTGCCACGACCTCATGATCAAGCCCGCGCCATCAGAAGCACGGTTACAGTAATCAGCAGCCAGCGAGACCCGCCCGTGGCGGACGCGGCCTGTCGGCTCTGTACCAGGCCAGATGGCGGGGCCCGCTAGTCGGCAGGCCCCAGCGGTCGGCAGAGAAGACGGAGGCAGAGGCACTGACGGCTGGGCCCGCGTCCAGCCGGATTACCATTGTACCCCTGGGGGGTAGGCCTATATAAACCCCCCAGGGCACCCATGCAAAGGGTTGGAACCTATGAGCTCTAGACCAGACCACATAGAAGGGAGAGAGCTAGCCTTGCCCTCTCCTACCTCCAAGAAATGGCTCAAGGAGCAACCGTGTAAACACTTGGCCATAGTGCATGCGGAGACCCCGCAGAGAAGCAGTAGGGGTATTATCTCCTCGGAGAGCCCTGAAGCTGGGTAAGATTCGCCAGCATGCATGTCTTCGCCTCATCCCGTTTCCAGGCACCGGCGACGTTCTACTCGCCCCCACCATGATAAGCCATCCCTTGGCATATGTTGCACCTAACCCCCGACATTTGGCGCCCACCGTGGGGCATGGTGCACCGCCGTCCGGAGATCTGTTCTGGACGGGAACCCTTTTCCTCCCTGGCGAGCGCAGCCAGCCAGACACGCCAGACGGAGTTTGCGCTGACGCGCTAAGCGGCATTGAGATCGCCTGCGCGGTCAGCTCCTTGGCCGAACTTGTCGGCGAGGTCCGCCTCTCCGACGAACCTGCATCCAACGCTGGCACGGGCGGCCCCGAGAACCTCCTCGCGGGCCTCCTCGATCAACTCCACATTTCCAGTGAGCCTGCCGTAGACTTGGAGTCTGTAGGCTCCACCGACCCGATGCTGGTCGACTCCGACACCGCGTCGCTCGACGTGTTCCCCACCAACATAGTGGTCTACGACGAACCTCTCCCCCGCGCAGAGAGCAACGGAAGCACCGTCACCGAGGTGCTAGTCATCAGTCATGACGAGTTCCCTGGCGGAGGAGCGCCTGACTCACTCGGCGCAGCGCTGCAAGACCTAACTGCACCCATTCCGGAAGACGCTGACGCAGAGACATTGGAGGCGCGCCGCCTTTAGCTCATTGAAGGTGCGAAGAAGCTGGCCAGCATGAGGCGCTTATCCGAAGCCTACCAGCGGGAGATGGATCGCGCCGTCGGCGGCTTGCCGGCCCCGGCGGGGCCCAGCCGCCTTGGCGCGGTCCGGCAGCACGGCATAGCCATCGCCAACCTGTTTGGGGCAAGCCGCCCTGTGTATGCTACACCAGCGGAGAACATCTGAGCCGCCCAGGCAGCGGCAGACGAGCTGGACAATTTCGAGGGCGAAGAACGCCGCCTCATGATGGAGCGAGTCCAGCGGCTCCTCGACGCGGCCGCCGCGCAGAATGAGGCTGGCTGCCGCATGGAGGTGCCTCAACGGCCCAACGACGACGTTCACCGAGATCAAGGCGCGACGTCTCGAACGCCGACTGGCGGCGCCCGAGGAAGAAGAGACAAGGAGCCGGCTGTCAGCCATAGTCGGACTCGCATTACCATAGAGCGCGACCGAGACGGCCGCCCAAGAGCAGTGGAACAACGGGACGACTGTCCGCCTCCCCCTCCCCGCAAGGAGAGGCGGGTCCCCCCACCACCTGTTGACCATCCGACTCTCGGTGATCGCCTTGGACGCCGAGAGGGAGTTGGAGAAAATGACGCCCGCCACCGGATCGACCGACTTCACCAATCCTTGGCGTTGGAAGAAGAAGATGAGCTGGGTCCGCCTTGTTTTGGGCCCCGCATTCAAGACGAGCCCTTTCCCAGAGGGTTCACGCTCCCAAGAGACACGCCCAAGTATACCGGCTCTGTGAAGCCGGAAGACTGGCTAGTCGACTACTGCACGGCTGTCAGCATAGCAAAAGCGTGTCATCGTAAAGTACGTTCCGCTCATGCTCCAGGGCACTGCCCGGACATGGCTGAACAGCCTAAAGCCCCGCAGTATCAACAGCTGGGTCGACTTCACCGAAGCGTTCGTCCGCAACTTCACCAGCACATACAAGCGTCCTCCCAAGCCTCGTCAGCTCTCCTTGTGCGTGCAAGGCCCCGACGAGTCGACTTGCGATTACCTCACGCGTTGGGCCGAGCTCCGGAACTCCTGCGAGGGCGTGCACGAGGTGCAGGCCATCGAGTACTTCACAGCCGGATGCAAAGAAGGCACCCTCCTCAAGCACAAGCTCCTTTGAGACGAGCCAGAAACCCTCGACGAGCTGCTGATCATAGCAGACAAGTACGCCACGGCCGACTCCTCCATGAAGGCGGAAATTCAAATCAGCACAGCTGGCAAAGTGGCTCCTCAAGCTCCAAGAACTCCGGCGGCGGACGCCGGCCGGCGACAACAGCAGGGCGACAACAAGCACAAGGCCCCGCAGCCGGCTTCCAGCAGCCGGCAGGTCGCGACCGTTGAAGCCCAGCAGCCAGATGAGCAGCCCCCGCCCAGGCGACAGAAAGGCGGCAAGCCAAACTGGTTGCCTGCCTTCTCCTATGAGCAGACCTTGGATGGACCCTGCAAGTTCCACAGCGGCGCAAAGCCGTCGAATCACACCACCCGGAAGTGCCACTGGCTCACCAGGATCGCCAAGGGAGACGGCCTCCTGCCTCCCCCGCCTACTGGGCAGCCGCCTCCGCCTCAGCCCCAGCAGCCGGCTGTCAGAATAGTCGGCGTGGTACAAGACGAATACCCCGAAGAGCATGGAGCCTATGTGGTGTTCACCAGTGTGGCTGATGATCGACGCAGCAGGCGGCTGCAGTGAAAAGAGGTGAATGCAGTAGCATCGGAGACGCCAGAGTTCATGCACTGGTCTGAGAAGCCCATCAGCTGGAGCAGGGATGACCACCCAGAAGTGATGCCGAGTCCGGGCTCCTATGCCTTGGTCCTGGATGCCACCTTTGCTACGGACAGACGAGCCACACGTTTCTCGCGAGTTCTGATAGACAGAGGCAGCAGCATCAATATCCTGTACAAGGACACCATCAAAGACAGCTTCAGGACAGCCGAACTGTGTTCCACGGCATTGTTCCTGGGCTTTCCTACTCGCCAATCGGCAAGATCCTGATGGACGACCTCTTTGGGGACAAAGATCACTTTCGTAGAGAGCCTGTTTGGTTTGAGGTGGTGGATCTTGAGAGCCCATACCATGCGCTGCTTGGCCGACCTGCCTTGGCCAAGTTCATGGCGGTCCCCCACTACGCCTACCTCAAGATGAAGATTCCCAGTTCTAGGGGAATTCTGACTGTGGCTGGTGACTACCGGAAGTCGTCTGCTTCCGCAGCTGAGAGCAGTCGTCTGGCCGAACCCTAGTAATCGCGGCTGAGAAGCTGCTCCTTGAGCGAGTTGTGGTGATGGCCGGCAAGCGGCCTGAGGTATCGCCCAACCCAAAGGAGTCGGAGGCTGAGGGTTCGTTCAAGCCGGCCAAAGAGACAAAGAAGATACCCTTGGACCCGGAGCACCCAGAGAGGTACGTCGTCGTAGGCGCAAACCTCGACAGCAAATAGGAAGGCGAGCTCGTCAATTTCCTCTGTGAGAATCGGGACATCTTTGCATGGTCCCCCAAAGACATGCCAGGTGTACCGACGGAATTCACCGAGCACAAGTTACATGTCCGATCTGATGCAAAGCCGGTCAGACAGCCCCTGCACCGCTTATCAGAAGAGAAGAGAAGAGTTGTCGGAGAAGAGATAGCCCAACTCCTAGAAGCCGGCTTCATTATGGAAGTGTTCTTTCCAGAATGGCTAGCAAATCCGGTCCTGGTACTAAAGAAGAACAAGCAGTGGCGAATGTGTATTGACTACACGAGCCTCAACAAGGCCTGCCCTAAGGACCCATTTGCTTTACCAAGAATCGATCAGGTGATAGACTCCACAGCCGGATGCGAGCAGTTGAGTTTTTTGGATGCATACTCAGGATATCACCAGATCAAGCTAAACCCGGCTGACAGACTGAAAACCGCCTTCATCACGCCGTTTGGAGCCTTCTGCTACCTCACCATGATGTTCGGCTTAAGGAACGCCGGCGCCACCTTTCAGCGTTGCATGCAGAAGTGCCTCCTCAAGCAGCTCGGCAGGAACGCCCACGTTTACGTGGACGACGTGGTGGTGAAGACGGAAAAGCGTGGAACACTGCTGGAAGACATCAAGGAGACTTTTGAGAACCTGCGCCGGTTCTAGATCAAGCTCAACCCCGAGAAGTGTGTCTTTGGAGTACCAGCCGGCCAGCTCCTAGGCTTCCTGGTCTCTGAATGCGGCATAGAATGCAACCCAGTAAAAATCAAGGCCATTGAGGGAATGGAGGTACCCAGCCGACTGCTGGATGTGCAAAAGTTCACCGTCTGCTTAGCGTCCATCAGCCGATTCATCAGTCGGCTGGGCGAGAAAGCTCTCCCCTTATACCAACTCATGAAGAAGACCACTTTTTTCGAGTGGAACCACAAGGCGGACGAAGCTTTTCACCAGTTGAAGAAGATGCTGACTACTCCACCCATCCTGGCGGCTCCGACTCCCAAGGAACCTATGCTCCTGTACATCGCCGCCACTAGCCAGGTAGTCAGCACGGTCATTGTAGTGGAACGCAAGGAGGAAGGCAAGGCACTACCTGTCCAGAGACCAGTATATTACCTGAGCGAGGTACTGTCGACCTCCAAGCAGAACTACCCCCACTACCAGAAGATGTGCTATGGCGTACACTTTGCTGCCAAGAAATTGAAGCCTTACTTTCAAGAGCATCTAATCACGGTGGTCTGCATGGCCCCAATTGCCGAGATCATTGGTAGCCGAGATGCTTCTGGCTGAGTGGCCAAGTGGGCCATAGAGCTGGCTCCCTACACCATCCACTACCAACCCCGCACCGCTATCAAGTCACAAGCACTGGCCGACTTCCTCGTCGACTGGGCCGAGACCCAGTACTTACCTCTAGCGCCTGATTCCACCCATTGGCGGATGCATTTTCACGGCTCCAAGATGCGCACCGGCTTGGGAGCCGGCGTCGTCCTCACCTCCCCCAAAGGCGATAAGCTCAAATACGCGCTGCAAATCCACTTTGCCGCCTCCAATAACGTCGCCGAGTACGAGGCGCTCATTCACGGGCTCCGGCTTGCCAAAGAACTTGGCATCCGCCGGATCTTGTGTTATGGCAACTCAGACTTAGTGGTCCAGCAATCATCCGGCGACTGGGACGCGAAAGATGCAAACATGGCGAGTTACCGTTTCCTCGTGCAGCAAATCAGCGGGTATTTCGAAGGGTGCGAGTTTCTCCATGTGCCAAGAAACGACAACGACCAAGCAGATGCCTTGGCACGAATAGGCTCTACCCGCCAAGCAATACCATCTGGCATCGCCCTTCAACGCCTCCTCAAGCCGTCTTTCAAGCCTTCACCAGAATCAGACTCCATTTTTGTGCCGGCTCCTCCTAAAGACGGCGGATCCGACTCCAGGGCTCCGGCAGTCGGAACGGGGATTTTGGCGGAAGACCCCAAAGATGCCACAGTCAAGCCCGGCCCGGGGACTGCGGTGGCGAACTCGAAGACTCTAGAACTCGGCCCAAGGACCGCGCCAGTCGGCCCGGGGACTTCATCAACCCAGCAAGCGGCTGTTGACTCCAACCCGCCGCCTCGCAGCCCAACCGCCCTCGTCCAAGTTACAGTTCTGGTAGTCGAATAAATAGCAGCACCTTCATGGGCCCAGTCCATCCTCAAATTCCTGGTGAACAAAGAGCTGCCGACTGATGAGACCCTAGCTCGGCAAATACAACGCCGGGCGGCAGCCTACACCATAGTCAACAGAGAACTGGTCAGGCGTAGCGTCACTGGTGTCTACCAGCGCTGCGTAGAGCCAGAGCAAGGCCAAGCGATTCTCAAAGACATCCATCAAGGCGAGTGCGGCCACCATGCGGCTTCAAGAGCACTCGTCGCCAAAGCCTTTCGACACGGTTCCTTCTGGCCAACTGCCTTGGAAGAGGCCAAAGAGTTGGTCCAAAAATGCAAAGGCTGCCAGAAGTTCAGCTCCAAGCCGCACCAGCCAGCTTCTGCACTCAAGACCATCCCCATTGCCTGGCCTTTCGCAGTTTGGGGTCTAGACATGGTGGGACCATTCAAGACAGCACGAGGTGGTTTAACTCACTTACTTGTCGCAGTGGACAAGTTCACCAAGTGGATAGAAGCAAAGCCAATCAAGAAGCTGAACGGTCCGACTGCCGTAACTTTCATCTCCGATATCACAATTCGGTACAGCATACCACAGAGCATCATCACCGACAACGGCACAAATTTCGCCAAAGGCGCCTTGGCCCGTTTCTGCGCAACACAGGGCATCCGACTGGATCTAGCGCCCGTCTCCCATCCGCAGTCAAACGGCCAAGGGGAGCGAGCAAACGGCCTCATCCTGTCCGGCATCAAGCCTCGGCTGATCGAGCCTCTAGAGCACTCGGCTGGCTGCTGGCTCGACGAGCTGCCAGCCGTCCTCTGGAGTCTGCGCACGACTCCAAACAAGTCAACCGGCTTCACGCCCTTCTTCCTCTTCTACGGTGCCGAAGCCGTCATCCCAACGGACATAGAGTTCGACTCCCCACGAGTCACCATGTACACCGAGGAGGAAGCAGAAGAAGCACGACAAGACGACGTTGATCTGCTGGAAGAGGGCCGGCTGTTGGCACTCAGCCGGTCCAGCATCTACCAGTAGAGCCTGCGCCGATACCACAACTGGAAGGTCAGGCCAAGATCTTTCCAAGAAGGCGACCTTGTGCTCCGGCTGATCCAGCGAACAGTCGGCCAACACAAGCTGTCGGCACCTTGGGAAGGCCCTTTCATCATCATCAAAGTACTGGGCAACGACTCCTACTACCTGATTGACGCTTAGAGGCCCCGAGAACGCAAGAGGGACGACTCCGGCAAGGAGACAGAGCGGCCATGGAATGCAAATCTCCTCCGAAGATTTTACAGTTGATGCAGTATGTACCACGCTACCTTTTGTATTAAAGTACCAAGACTTCGGCCCCCCCGAGACGAGCTTGGGGACTGCCCTCTTTTGTCTGTATGATAAAAATTATGCCTACAAGTATGTTACTCTTTGTCATGCCACTTGGCACCGGGCTCGACAAGTCGGCCCGGGGACTTGCCGCCTTGCACTTTGAAATGCTTCCTGCAGCCGGACAAGTAGTGTGTAACACCTAAACCGTCTTCTGTCAGAAGCCGCAGCTCACAGACCGACTGTACGATGGGCAGAGGTAAGGTTGAATGGGTGTTCGCATGAAAAATGGTTAAGGACCTAAAGCATAGAACATAGCTCAAGACGGCTTCCAGCCTTTCTCGCAAACCGACTCTCGGATAGTCGGATTGTCTTCTTCTATCCAACTTGCTCAAAAACTCTTAAAAACGGCTAAGTACTTGCTTTCCCAAAGTAGCCAAGCACTTGATCCGGCAACAGTCCGCAGAGCGGCTGTCCGATTGGCAAGGCAGGAAACTAAGAGAAAGCGGCAAAGGAAAAAAGCCAAAAGAGCAATGAGCAAGAAAAGATAGAACTCAGATAAATATATTTACATAACATAGGCCCTTGGATGAATTTTCGAGCAGAGGTTCAAAATACACCCCACGGGTGGAATTGTGCGAATTAACAAGTTCTTCAAAGACTACTGAAGCAGACAAAACAAAGATACAGCGGCAGCTTAGGAAGCACCAGACGGATTCGAAGGGTCGGAGGAGGCACCAGTGCCAGGCGTCGGGGTGGCCGGCTGGCTAGTCTCGGCTTGATCGACTCCGGCGGCAGTCGGGCCGGTCGCACGCGGCTCGTTGCTGGAGGCACAGTCGAGCTGAGGCTGGCCGTCTGCTCCGTCTTCTGGTGCCTCCCCCTCACCTCCGTCCTCCGCCTCGCCTTCCTCCTCGATGCTGGAGCCAATCACCTCCGCCAAGTCCTCGCCGTAGTCTGGGTTCATCCCAAACCACTCTGGCGGTACCTCCTCGCCATCTTCAGACTGCTCGGGGACGAAGATGCTGGTGTCGGTGTACTCGGCGATCGCTGCAGCATGCTTGACAAGGGCGTCCTCCGCAGCCGCCAGCTCCGGCTGGGCCTCCGACCAAAGTGTGGCCAGCCGGTCCAGATCAAGCCCCAGATACCATGCCTTGACGAACTCCAAGGCCCGATGCGCTCCAGCTCGGGCCGAAGAGCCCTTCCAGGCCTCAAGGCGACCAGCCGCGACCTCTAGCCAGTCGGTCATCAGGCTGGGGGTGCGCGGAGCCTGCATATCCGGCCACAGGGCGGCAATCGCCTGGGCACCAACACGCTGAAGCCGGCGCAGCATCCGGTGAGCCGGCCGAAGGCGAGCCTCGATGCTCAGGATGTGCTCGTCAAGAATTCGGGGGGCGTCGGCTGCAATCTCTGCGCCCTCCGCCCTCCGACCTTCACGGTCAGCCTCGATGGCTTGGATGGCGGCCTGCGACTGCCCAGGGAAGAAGTCTGCAAAGACAGGAAGAAACGAAGAAGCTAGTCAAAAAAAAGGAGTCGGCACGACTTAAATCGGCAGCTCGAAGAAAGAAAATAAAGATGCTCACCATCAACGATGTCTTCAATCTCGTGGAAGCCGGAGGACAGCAACGCCTCCTTGTCAGACCAGGAGGAGCGCTCGCTCACGAACTCGGCCAGGAGGGCGGTTTCCGTCTCCTCCGCCTCCCTCTGCGACTTCACAAGTAGCTCCTTCTGCTCTGCCAATTGAGTGGCCAGCAGATTGCGCTCCGTGGCGAGCTTGCTGCACTCCTCCTCTTTTGCACGCAAAGCGGAGTTGGCATCGCTCAGCTGCTGTTGAAGAGCAGCGTTGGCCCCTGAGAAGAAGAAAGAAAGAAGGCGTCAAGCCACCAGCAAAGAAGGTCGCCGGGGAGATCCGGACCGACTGCTCAGTAGTCGGCCCGAATCTCGGGGACTATAGCCCGCGGGTGTGCCAGCGCGCCCCCGCGAAGAAGGAAAAGGACTTACTCGGGCTCTCCGACAGATCGGCGGTCCGCTTGCCCAGCTCTTTAACGTTACGGTTGAAGGCAGTGACGCGGAGGTTGTGGTAATCCTGCGACAAACGTTTCAGACAAAAAGTTAATACCCAAAGTTCATCAATTGGAGTTCCGGGCTGCCTTCTCAGCAGCCAGCCCGAAACTCGGGGACTACACCCCGTGGGTGCGCTGGCGCGCCCCCACAGAGAGGAACAAGAAAAACAAAGGCCAAAAGGAAAAACATACCCGGACGGCTGCCCGCGACGCCAGGAACGCCTTGGTGCAATTCTGGAGAGCGTCGCCCTCGGCACGAAGCTTCGCCTGGACGTCCAGAAGCGCCTGGTTCAGCGGCCCTGTGCCTCCTCCTCGCACCCACCCAATGGGCGCAGCGCTCGTCGCCTCGGCGTCTGGGATCGCCGAGCTGGCAGCGCTGGCTTCCAGGGGCAGGGTGCCGAAGTCGCCTTCTCCAGACGGCGGCACGTTGGCGAGCCGACTTGGAGGAGTAGCCTTGCCATGGCCTCGTCTTCGATCGGCGGCACCGGAGGGCCCGCCGGCTGCTCGCCCTGCGCACCTTCAGACGGCGGCGGAGGCGGCGGCGGAACGTTCTCATCCGGCGTACATGGGTCGCCGCCCTCCCCCTCCACGACGGGGTTCTCCCCGCCGGCTTCCCTAGTCTGCCCCGTGAACTCTGGAGGCGGCGGCACAGAGTTCAACGGGGTGACAAGCACCGCCGACTGGCGGCGTGCGGCTTCCTCAGCCTGCTGCTTCGCCGCGGCGGTGGCTTCGGCCTCCTCTTGTTTTTTCTTAGTGGAGGCCTCCGCCCTGTCGGCCTCCGCCTTCTCCAGGCGGAGGGCCTCTTCTTCATTGCGCTTCTCCTGTGCATTCCGCTGCGTCACCTCCCGGAGGTCAGCATCGGGGTCAATCCGCCGAGTGGTGGCGGACGTCTCCGCTGACCCCATGACGGAGGCGGCGGTGACCCTCTCAAGAGAGAGGGGAGCCCTAAAGCAAGAGGGGCAAGCAGAGACTCAGACAAAATCACAAAGAAAGAATTAAACTTTGAAGACGGGATACTTACACAGAGACCAATGGCGGCTTCTTCACTTCCTTACGGAAGCGGATGGCCTTCGCGGCCGCCTCGTCCCGCTGGGTCGCCGCAGCCGAACCCTTGTGCTTCTTTGGCCGACTGCCGAACAAGGTCGGCACGGCCCTGCGCTTCTTTCCGCCACCTGGAGCGCCCGACGCGACAGAGGAGCCCGCGCCAGGCTGGCTGGCTCCTGGTCGATGGCGAGGGGCGACTTCTTCCTCGGCGTTGTCGTCAGGCCAGTCGGTGAAAGTGGCCGAAGGCCTGAAGTCGCCTGCTGTTCCTCCTCCTCCCTCAGCGTCGTCCTCCAAAGCCGCCACCCCCAGATCGGGGTCATCGACGTCGCTCTCTGCCCGGTTGGCAAGGAACTCGCGGGCTGGCCCCGAGGTGCCGGCTGGTGGGTGGAGGATGGGATTCTAACCAAAGCCGACTGGTCAAAACAAAACTCGGCAAGAAAGAAGACAATCCAAAGAAAGAAAGGAAAGGCGACTCACCACGGGCGGGGGGTTGGCGCGGGAGTACGGCTCCTTGCCGAACCGCCAATCCTCCAGGAGCCAGCTGTCCGAGAGGTAGTTCACCATGAAGGCCACCTCTTCGCGAGGCATGTTCTTGGTGCACATCTGACTCGGGTCGCGGTCCCCGCTCATCTGGCATATCATATGGGGGCGGCCTTGGAGTGGGAGAACTCGGCGCAGGACGAAGGCGGCCAGCAGGTCCGGACCAGTCAGACCTTCCGACTGTGTCAGCACTCGGAGTCGCGTGATGGCGCCGGCTCCCACAGGCGTCAGCGACTTGGCCCGGTACGACCAGTTGGGCAGTCGCCCAGCCGGCGGGCCGGCTTCAAAAGCCGGTAGGTTGACCCAGTCCCCCCTCGTGGAGGTGTTCTTGACGTAGAAGTAGGATCTCTGCCACATCTTCACCGACTTGATCAGCGAGATGGAGGGGAAGGGATTGTCAGCCCCCGACCTTCGCACGACAATGAAAGCGCCGCACTGAGCCGGCACGCCCGCAGCCTGGGTGCCGAGCTTGGAGAAGAAGAACACCCCCCAGAGCTCGAGGGTGGGGAGGACTCCGAGGAAGCCTTCGCACATGGCCACGAAGGAGGACAGCAGCACCACTTCGTTGGGGGTGAGGTGGTGCGGCTGGAGGCCGTAGAACTCTAGGAAGGACCGGAAGAAACTGCTCGCCGGCAGCCCCAGCCCGCGCAGGCAGTGCGAGTGGAAGATGACCCGCTCGCCCTCCTGCGGTGCGGGGGAAATCTCCCCCTTCGGCGCAAGACACACCTGCACGCGATCCTCGCCGGGGAGCCGATGAGTCCGGAGGAGGAACTCGATGTGGTCTTCATGAACTTCGGAGCCGTCCCAGGTGCCGGAGCGCACTGGGGGAGGCGCGGCGGCGGAGGAAGAACTCATCACAAGCTGGCGCCGCAGCGTTCGTTGGAGCTTGGGAGCGCGGCGGGAAGATGAAGAAGAGGAAGGAGGAGAGCAAGGAGCAGCACGAAGGAAGAGGACGAGGAGCAGTGGGAAGGAGGGGCGTGCGTGCCCCCCTCTTCCCCCTACTTATAGCCTCGTGGGCTGCGAAGCCGAGGGGGCAGACGTGGGGATTTACTGCGCCCACGACCCCACGACCCCCATGATCCATGATAAAGTTACTGCGTGCAGTAACTCCATGGGAATCCCAACCGTCCACCGGGGCCGCAGCGGATCCGCTCGCAACCATGTGACGACACGTTGATAGAGATCAAGATGATAGAGATCATGGTGTCATGCCAGTGACGACGGAGATCATGACAGTACTTTGCAGATGGAGATTAAAGGCACAAGATGATGATGGCCATATCATGTCACATATTTTGATTGCATGTGATGTTTATCTTTTATGCTTCTTATTTTTGCTTAGTACGACGGTAGCATTATGAGATGATCCCTTACTAAAATTTCAAGGTATAAGTGTTCTCCCTGAGTATGCATCGTTGCGACAGTTCTTCATGCTGAGACACCACGTGATGATCGGGTGTGATAAGCTCTACGTTCACATACAACGGGTGCAAGCCAGATTTTCACAAGCAGAATACTCAGGTTAAACTTGATGAGCCTAGCATATGCAGATATGGCCTCGGAACACTGAGACCGAAAGGTCGAGCATGAATCATATAGTAGATATATCAACATAGTGATGTTCACCATTGAAAACTTCTCCATCTCACATGATGATCGGACATGGTTTAGTTGATATGGATCACGTGATCATTTAGATGACTAGAGGGATGTCTATCTAAGTGGGAGTTCTTAAGTAATATGATTAATTGAACTTTAATTTATCATGAACTTAGTCCTGATAGTATTTGCATATCTATGTTGTAGATCAATTGCTCGCGTATAGCTTCCCTGTTTTATTTATGATATGTTCCTAGAGAAAACTATGTTGAAAGATTTTAGTAGCAATGATGCGGACTATCTCCGTGATCTGAGGATTATCCTCATTGCTGCATAAAATAATTATGTCCTTGATGCACCGCTAGGTGACGGACCTATTGCGGGAGCATAGGTAGACGTTATGAACGTTTGGCATGCTCGGTATGATGACTACTTGATAGTTTAGTGCGCCATGCTTTACGGCTTAGAACCGGGACTTCAAAAACGTTTTGAACGCCATGGAGCATATAAGATGTTCCAAGAGATGAAATTGGTATTTCAGACTCATGCCCGAGTCAAGAGGTATGAGACCTCTGACAAGTACTTTTCCTACAAGATGGAGGAGAATAGCTCAACCAGTGAGCATGTGCTCATATTGTCTGAGTACTACAATCGCTTGAATCAAGTGGGAGTTAATATTCCAGATAAGATAGTGATTGACAGAGTTCTCTGGTCAATATCACCAAGTTATTGGAACTTAGTGATGAACTATAATATGCAAGGGATGATGAAAATGATTCCTAAGCTCTTCGTGATGCTGAAATCAACGAAGGTAGAACTCAAGAAATAGCATCATGTGTTGATGGTTAACAAGACCACTAGTTTCAAGAAAAAAGGGCTAAGGAAAAGAAAGGGAACTTCAAAGAATGGCAACCAAGTTGCCACTCCCGTGAAGAAACCCAAAGCTAGACCTAAGCCTGAAACTGAGTGCTCTACTACAAAGGGAATGATCACTGGAAGCGGAACTACCCAAAATACTTGGCAGATAAGAAGGATGGCAAAATGAACAAAAGTATATATGATATACATGTTATTGATGTGTGCTTTACTAGTGTTCATAGTAACCCCTGGGTATTTGATACTGGTTCAGTTGCTATGATTAGTAACTTGAAACAGGAGTTACAAAATGAACAGAGACTAGTTGAGGGCAAGGTGACGATGTGTGTTGGAAGTAATTCCAAGGTTGATAAGATCACCATCGCACACTCCCTTTACCTTCGGGATTAGTGTAGAACCTAAAACAAATGTTATTTGGTGTTTGCGTTGAGCATAATATGATTGGATCATGTTTATTGTAATACGGCTATTCATTTAAGTTAAAGAATAATTGTTATTATGTTTACATGAATAAAACCTTCTATGGTCATACACCCAAGGTGAATGGTTTATTGAATCTCGATTGTAGTAATACATATATTCATAATATTGATGCCAAAAGATGCAAAGTTGATAATGGTAGTGCAACATACTTGTGGCACTGCCGTTTAGGTCATATTGGTGTAAAGCGCATGAAGAAACTCCATGCGGATGGACTTTTGGAATCACTTGATTATGAATCATTTGATGCTTGCGAACCATGCCCCATGGGCAAGATGACTAAGACTTCGTTCTCCGGAACAATGGAGCGAGCCACTGACTTATCGGAAATAATACATACCGATGTATGCGGTTCGATGAGTGTTGAGGCTCGCGGCGGGTATTGTTATTTTCTGACCTTCACAGATGATTTGAGCAGATATGAGTATATCTACTTAATGAAACACAAGTCTGAAACGTTTGAAAAGATCAAAGAATTTCAGAGTGAAGTGGAGAATCATCGTAACAAGAAAATAAAGTTTCTATGATCTGATCGCGGAGACGAAATATTTGATTTACGAGTTTGGCCTTCAGTTGAAACAATGTCGAATAGTTTCGCAACTCACGCCACCTGAAACACCACAGCGTAATGGTGTGTCCGAACGTCATAACCGTACTTTATTAGATATGGTGCGATCTATGATGTCTCTTACCGATTTACCACTATCATTTTGGGGTTATGAATTAGAGACAGTTGCATTCACGTTAAATAGGCACCGTTTAAAAATCCGTTGAGATGACATCGTATGAATTATGGTTTAGCAAGAAACCTAAGATGTCCTTTCTTAAAGTTTGGGGTTGCAATGCTTATGTGAAAAAGTTTTAGTCTCATAAGCTCAAACCCAAATCGGAGAAGTACGTCTTCATAGGATACCCAAAAGAAACCGTTGGGTACACCTTCTATCACAAATCCGAAGGCAAGATCCTTGTTGCTAAGAGTGGATCCTTTCTAGAGAAGGAGTTTCTCTCGAAAGAAGTGAGTGGGAGGAAAGTAGAACTTGATGAGGTAATTGTACCTTCTCCCGAATTGGAAAGTAGTTCATGAGAGAAATCAGTTCCAGTGATGCCTACACCAATTAGTGAGGAAGTTAATGATGATGATCATGAAACTTCAGATCAACCAGAGTAGGTTCCGCACCAGAGTGGTACGGTAATCCTGTTCTGGAAGTCATGTTACTAGACCATGGAGAACCTACGAACTATGAGGAAGCGATGATGAGCCCAGATTCCGTGAAATGGCTTAAGGCCATGAAATCTGAGATGGGATCCATGTATGAGAACAAAGTATGGACTTTTATTGACTTGCCCAATGATCGGCGAGCCATTCAGAATAAATGGATCTTCAAGAGGAAGACAGACGCTGATAGTAGTGTTACTATCTACAAAGCTCGAATTGTCGCAAAAGTTTTTTGACAAGTTCAGGGCGTTGACTACGATGAGATTTTCTCACTCGTATCGATGCTTAAAAAATCTGTCCGAATCATGTTAGTAGTTGCCGCATTTTATGAAATCTGGAAAATGCATATCAAAACTACATTCCTTAATGGATTTATTAAAAAAGGGAGTTGTATATGATGCAACCAGAAGGTTTTGTCAATCCTAAAGGTGTTAACAAAGTGTGCAAGCTCCAGCGATCCATCTATGGACTGGTGCAAGCATCTCAGAGTTGGAATATACGCTTTGATGAGTTGATCAAAGCATATAATTTTATACAGACTTGCGGTGAAGCCTGTATTTACAAGAAAGTGAGTGGGAGCACTACAGCCTTTCTGATAAGTATATGTGAATGCCATATTGTTGATCGGAAATGATGTAGAATTTTCTGGAAAGCATAAAGGAGAATTTGAAAGGAATTTTTCAAATAAAGAATTACCTATGAAGCTACTTACATATTGGGCATCAAGATCTATAAAGATAGATCAAGACACTTGATAAGACTTTCGATGACTACATACCTTGATAAGATTTTGAAGGAGTTCAAAATGGATTAGTCAAAGAAGGAGTTCTTGCCTGAGTTGTAAGGTGTGAAATTGGGTAAAGACTCAAAACCCGGCCACTACAGAAAATAGAAAGAGAATAAAAAGTCATTCCCTATGCCTCAGTCATAGATTCTATAAAGTATGCTATGCTGTGTACCAGAGCTATTGTATAACTTAGCATGATTTTGGCAAGGGAGTACAATAGCAATCTAGGAGTAGATCACAGGACAATGGTCAAAATTATCCTTAGAGGACTAAGGAAATATTTCTCGGTTATGGAGGTGATAAAAGAGTTCATCGTAAAGAGTTACGTCGATGCAAGCTTTTTACACCGACCTAGATGACTCTAAGTCTCGATCTAGATACATATTGAAAGTGGGAGCAATTAGCTAGAGTAGTGATACGTATGCAACGTATCTATAATTTTTGATTCTTCCATGCTATTATATATTCAGTTTTGGATGTTAATGGGCTTTATTTTACACTTTTATATTATTTTTGGGACTAACCTATTAACCGGAGGCCCAGCCCAAATTGCTGTTTTTTGCCTATTTCAGTATTTCGTAGAAAAGGAATATCAAACAGAGTCCAAACAGAATGAAACCTTCGGGAGCGTGATATTTGGAACAAACGTGATCCAAGGGACTTGGAGTGGACGTCAAGAAACAATCCAGGAGGCCACGAGGCAGGGAGCGCGCCTACCCCTAGGCGCACCCTCCACCCTCGTGGGCCCCTCGTTGCTCCACCGACCTACTTCTTCCTCCTATATATATCTACGTACCCCGCAAACATCCAGGAGCACCACGAAAACCTAATTCCACCGCCGCAACCTTCTGTACCCAAGAGATCCCATCTTGGGGCCTTTTTCGAGTCTCTGCCGAAGGGGGCATTGATCACGGAGGGCCTCTACATCAACTCCATGGCCCCTTCGATGATGTGTGAGTAGTTTACCTCAGACCTTCGGGTCCATATCTATTAGCTAGATGGATTCTTCTCTCTCTTTGGATCTCAATACAAAGTTCTCCTCGATTCTCTAGGAGATCTATTCGATGTAATCTTCTTTTTCGGTGTGTTTGTAGAGATCCGATGAATTGTGGTTTATGATCAAGTTTATCTATGAACAATATTTGAATCTTCTTTGAATTCTTTTATGTATGATTGGTTTATCTTTGCAAGTATCTTCGAATGATCAGTTTGGTTTGGCCTACTAGATTGATCTTTCTTGCAATGGGAGAAGTGCTTAGCTTTGGCTTCAATCTTGCGGTGCTCGATCCCAGTGACAGAAAGGGAAACGACACGTATTGTATTGTTGCCATCGAGGATAAAAATATGGGGTTTTTATCATGTTGCATGACTTTATCCCTCTACATCATGTCATCTTGCTTAAGGCGTTACTCTGTTCTTATGAACTTAATACTCTAGATGCATGCTGGATAGCGGTTGATGTGTGGAGTAATAGTAGTAGATGTAGGCAGGAGTCGGTCTACTTGTCACGGACGTGATGCCTATATACATGATCATGCCTAGATATTCTCATAATTATTCGCTTTTCTATCAATTGCTCGACAGTAATTTGTTCACCCACCGTAATACTTATGCTATCTTGAGAGAAGCCACTAGTGAAACCTATGGCCCCCGGGTCTATTTTCCATCATAAAAGTTTCCAATCTATTTTATTTTGCAATCTTTACTTTCAGTCTACAACACAAAAATACCAAAAATATTTATCTTATTATTATTATCTCTATGAGATCTCACTCTTGCAAGTGGCCGTGAAGGGATTGACAACCCCTTTATCGCGTTGGTTGCGAGGTTCTTATTTGTTTGTGTAGGTACGAGGTGACTCACGCGTGGTCTCCTACTGGATTGATACCTTGGTTGTCAAAAACTGAGGGAAATACTTACGCTGCTTTGCTGCATCACCCTTTCCTCTTCAAGGAAAACCAACACATGCTCAAGAGGTAGTAAGAAGGATTTCTGGCGCCGTTTCCGGGGATATCTACGCCAAGTCAAGACATACCAAGTACCCATCACAACTCTTATCCTTCGCATTACATTATTTGCCATCTGCCTCTCGTTTTCCTCTCCCCCACTTCAATCTTGCCATTTTATTCGCCCTCCTTTCCGTTTGCTTTCTTCCCATATGTATATTTGTTTGTGTTTCCATTTGCTTGCTAAAAATCTATTGATATGGATCCACTTAAATTATTCTACTTGGATCATCTTCGATCCGATGCGCTCGTGCTGAAACCCCAACTAGCCTAGTTGATGGGAAATCTTTAGATGAGCATGCTCATTTTGTGTGTCACCGTTTGTCTAAAAAAGGGAGACTCTTATGGGATAAAATAAAAAGATTGCTATGTTATGCTTGGAATCTTTGCGAAATTTGTGATCTTACTTGTTGCTCTAAGAACCCTAAAGAACACCTGCCCTACCTATGTGAGTTTAATGACAACAGAATCTTATCTTCTTATGCAAAGGGTGTTTATAGTTACTACGACATCAAACAAATTGAAGAATTTGTTGCTTTTAAGGGTGCTTATGAAGTTGCTTCTTTGATTGAAAAATATGATGTTACTCTCTACGAATGTGAAAATTTTGACATACTTAAATATTGCTATGAAAACTATGCTCATAATGTCTATGTCAAAGAATTTATTGAAAGAATGACCATTGCTTCGAAAGAAAATAATGATATGCATGAATCTATAGATAATCATGATTCCGATGATTTGATTGAAATATCCCTTGATGAACATGATGCTTGCTATTCTAGTGGCCATGATGCCAATATTTATGAATATGAGTTTGCTATAGTTCCTTATGTTAAACATGAGATCATTGCTATTGCACCCATATTTGATAGTTCCTTCAATGAAAAGCATGATTGCAATGACGTTATTATAAATTCTATTCATGTCAATTGTGCTAATAATATGCAAAACCCTAATCTTGGGGATGCTAGTTTTTCTATGACTACCATTTGTTGCAATGATCATGATTGGGGTGATTCTTCTTTTGATCTTGAAAATTTATTTAAGCCCCATGATGAATATGAGATTGATAATAGTGTTTGCAATATTATTGAAAGTGGGTTTCGAAGAGTGTCAACTTTAGATCCCACATATTTGGAGCATGTTCAATCTTATGAAACTTTTGATAAAAGTGAGTTTGGAGAGGTCATGACTTTAGTTAATGTTAATCCCACTATTTTGGAAAAGTGTCAACTTTGCATGCATGTGGATTGTGTTGAAAATATTTTATGTGATATCTATTTTGTTGAATTTTCTTATGATCCCACATGTAATTATTATGAGAGAGGAAAATATGATTGTAGAAATTTTCATGTTACTAAATTACCTCTCGTTATGTTGAGATTGCTATTGTTTGTTTCCGCTTCCTTGCATATGCTAGTTTTTGCTTCCCTTGATAATTTGTTTGACTATAAAATGCCTATGCATAGGAAGTATGTTAGACTTATATGTGTTTGTCACATGTTTTATGATGCTCTCTTTGTGCTTCAATTCTTGTCTTTCATGTGAGCATCATTGAAATTATTAATGCCTAGCTAGGGGCGTTAAACGATAGCGCTTGTTGGGAGGCAACCCAATTTTATTTTTATTCCTTGCTTTTTGCTCCTGTTTAGTAATAAATAATTTATCTAGTCTCTGTTTTGGTTGTGTTTTTTGTGTTTAATTAATGTTTGTGCCAAGTAGAACCATTGGGAAGTCTTGGGGAAAGTCTTTTTGATCTTGCTGTAAAAAACAGAAACTTTAGCGCTCACAAGAATTGCTACCATTTTTTATTGGAGAGTGCTATTTAGTTAATTATTATTGAAGATAATTAATAGATAAATTCCTCACGTCCATCAATTTATTTTAAAAAAATTTGGGTTCCATAAGTTTACGTTAGTTACAGATTACTACAGACTGTTCTGTTTTTGAGAGATTCTGTTTTTTGTGTGTTGTTTGCTTATTTTGATGAATCTATGGCTAGTAATAGAGTTTATAAACCATAGAGAAGTTGGAATATAGTAGGTTTAACACCAATATAAATAAAGAATGAGTTCATTATAGTACCTTGAAGTGGTGTTTTCTTTTCTTTTGCTAACGGAGCTCACGAGATTTTCTTGTTAAGTTTTGTGTTGTGAAGTTTTCATGTTTTGGGTAAAGATTTGATGGATTATGGAACAAGGAGTGGCAAGAGCCTAAGCTTGGGGATGCGCAATGCACCCCAAGGTAAATCCAAGGTCACCAAAAAGCCTAAGCTTGGGGATGCCCCGGAAGGCATCCCCTCTTTTGTCTTCGTTGATCGGTAACTTTACTTGGAGCTATATTTTTATTCGCCACATGATATGTGTTTTGCTTGGAGCGGCTTGTATGATTTGAGTCTTTGCTTTTTAGTTTACCACAATCATACTTACTGTACACACCTTTTGAGAGAGACACACATGAATTGGAATTTATTAGAATACTCTATGTGCTTTACTTATATCTATTGAGCTATATAGTTTTTGCTCTAGTGCTTCACTTATATCTTTTAGAGCACGGTGGTGGTTTTATTTTATAGAAATAATTGATCTCTCATGCTTCACTTATATTATTTTGAGAATCCTTTAGAACAACATGGCAATTTGCTTTTAGGCATAATAAAAGCTTTCGTATAAGTGCATTGAATACTAAGAGAAGTTTGATACTTGATGATTGTTTTGAGATATGGAGATAGTGATATTAAAGTTCTGCTAGTTGAGTAGTTGTGAATTTGAGAAATACTTGTGTTGGAGTTTGCAAGTACCGTAGAATGCACGTATGGTAAACTTTGTGTAACAAATTTGAAACATGAGGTGTTATTTGATTGTCTTCCTTATGAGTGGCGGTCGGGGACGAGCGATGGTATTTTCCTACCAATCTACCCCCCTAGGAGCATGCACGTAATACTTGGTTTTTGATGACTTGTAGATTTTTGCAATAAGTATGTGAGTTCTTTATGACTAATGTTGAGTCCATGGATTATACGCACTCTCATCCTTCCATCATTGCTAACCTCTTCGGTACCGTGCATTTCCCTTTCTCACCTTGAGAGTTGGTGCAAACTTCGCCGGTGCATCCAACCCCGTGATAAGATATGCTCTATCACACATAAACCTCCTTATATCTTCCTCAGAACAGCCACCATACCTACCTATTATGGCATTTACATAGCCATTCCGAGATATATTGCCATGCAACTTTCCACTGTTCCGTTTATTATGACACACATCATCATTGTCATATTGCCTTGCATGATCATGTAGTTGACATCGTATTTGTGGCAAAGCCACCGTTCATAATTCTTTCATACATGGCACTCATGAGTGAATGCACATCCCGGTACACCACCGGAGGCATTCATATAGAGTCATATCTTGTTCTAGTATCGAGTTGTAATCATTGAGTTGTAAATAAATAGAAGTGTGATGATCATCATTAATAGAGCATTGTCCCAAATAAAAAAAATAGAAAGGCCAAATAAAAAAAGAAGGCCCAAAAAAATATAAAATAAAAAGGAGCAATGTTACTATCCTTTTTTCCACACTTGTGCTTCAAAGTAGCACCATGATCTTTATGATAGAGAGTCTCTTGTTTTGTCACTTTCATATACTAGTGGGAATTTTTCATTATAGAACTTGTCTTGTATATTCCAACAATGGGCCTTCTCAAGTGCCCTAGGTCTTCGTGAGCAAGCAAGTTCGACGCACACCCACTTAGTTTCTTTTGTTCAGCTTTCATACATTTATAGCTCTAGTGCATCCGTTGCATGGCAATCCCTACTCCTTGCATTGACATCAATTGATGGGCATCTCCCTAGCCCATTGATTAGCCGCGTCAATGTGAGACTTTCTCTTTTTTTGTCTTCTCCACATAACCCCCTTCATTATATTCTATTCTACCCATAGTGCTATATCCATGGCTCACGCTCATGTATTGCGTGAAAGTTGAAAAAAGTTTGAGATTACTAAAGTATGAAATAATTGCTTGGCTTATTATCGGGGTTGTGCATTATTAGAGCATTCTTGTGTGACGAAAATGGAGCATGACCAAAATATATGATTTTGTTGGGATGAACTTTCTTTGGCCATGTTATTTTGAGAAGACATGATTGCTTAGTCAGTATGCTTGAAGTATTATTACTATTATGTCAATATTAAACTTTTATCTTGAATCTTTCGGATCTGAAAATTCATGCCATAACAAAGAAAATTATATTGAGAAATATGTTAGGAAGCATTCCACATGAATTTTTTTGTTTTTATCATTTACCTACTCGAGGATGAGCAGGAATTAAGCTTGGCGATGCTTGATACGTCTCCAACGTATCTATAATTTTTGATTGTTCCATGCTATTATATATTCTGTTTTGGAGGTTAATGGGCTTTATTTTACACTTCTATATTGTTTTTGGGACTAACCTATTAACCGGAGGCCCAGCCCAAATTGCTGTTTTTAGCCTATTTCAGTATTTCATAGAAAAGGAATATCAAACGGAGTCCAAACGGAATGAAACCTTCGGGAGCGTGATTTTTTGAACAAACGTGATCTAGGGGACTTGGAGTGGACGTCAAGAAACAATCGAGGAGGCCACGAGCCAGGGGGCGCGCCTACCCCCTGGGCGCGCCCTCCACCCTCATGGGCCCCTCGGTGGTCCACCGACCTACTTCTTCCTCCTATATATATCTACGTACCCCGCAAACATCCAGGAGCACCACGAAAACCTAATTCCACCGCCGCAACCTTCTGTACCCAAGAGATCCCATCTTGGGGCCTTTTCCGGAGCTCCGTCGGAGGGGGCATTGATCACGGAGGGCCTCTACATCAACTCCATGGCCCCTCCGATGATGTGTGAGTAGTTTACCTCAGACCTTCGGGTCCATAGCTAGTAGCTAGATGGCTTCTTTTCTCTCTTTGGATCTCAATACAAAGTTCTCCTCGATTCTCTAGGAGATCTATTCGATGTAATCTTCTTTTGCGGTGTGTTTGTCGAGATCCAATGAATTGTGGGTTTATGATCAAGTTTAACTATGAACAATATTTGAATCTTCTCTGAATTCTTTTATGTATGATTGGTTTATATTTGCAAGTCTCTTCGAATTATCAGTTTGGTTTGGCCTACTACATTGATCTTTCTTGCAATGGGAGAAGTGCTTAACATTGGGTTCAATCTTGCGGTGCTCGATCCCAGTGAAAGAAAGGGAACAACACATATTGTATTGTTGCCATCGAGGATAAAAAGATGGGGTTTTTATCATATTGCATGAGTTTATCCCTCTAGATCATGTCATCTTTGCTTAAGGCGTTACTCTGTTCTTATGAACTTAATACTCTAGATGCATGCTGGATAGCGGTCGATGTGTGGAGTAATAGTAGTAGATGCAGGCAGGAGTCGGTCTACTTGTCACGGACGTGATGCCTATATACATGATCATGCCTAGATATTCTCATAATTATTCGCTTTTCTATCAATTGCTCGACAGTAATTTGTTCACCCACCGTAATACTTATGCTATCTTGAGAGAAGCCACTAGTGAAACCTATGCCCCCCGGGTCTATTTTCCATCATAAAAGTTTCCAATCTATTTTATTTTGCAATCTTTACTTTCAGTCTACATCATAAAAATACCAAAAATATTTATCTTATTATTATTATCTCTATGAGATCTCACTCTTGCAAGTGGCCGTGAAGGGATTGACAACCCCTTTATCGCATTGGTTGCGAGGTTCTTAATTGTTTGTGTAGGTACGAGGTGACTCGCGCGTGGTCTCCTACTGGATTGATACCTTGGTTCTCAAAAACTGAGGGAAATACTTACGCTGCTTTGCTGCATCACCCTTTCCTCTTCAAGGAAAACCAACGCATGCTCAAGAGGCAGCAAGTAGCTTCGTGCAGAGTATTGTAGACATAGAAATTTGCAAAATACATACAGATCTGAATGTTGCAGACCCGTAGACTAAACTTCTCTCACAAGAAAAACAAGATCACTCTTTGGGTGTTAATCACATAGCGATGTGAACTAGATTATTGACTCTATTAAACCCTTTGGGTATTAGTCACATGAAGATGTGCACTAATCACATAAAGATGTGAAATATTGGTGTGAAATCACACGACGATGTGAACTAGATTATTGACTCTAGTGCAAGTGGGAGACCGAAGGAAATATGCCCTAGAGGCAATAATAAAGTTGTTATTTATATTTCCTTATATCATGATAAATGTTTATTATTCATGCTAGAATTGTATTAACCGGAAACTTAGTACATGTGTGAATACATAGAAAAGCAGAGTGTCCCTAGTATGCCTCTACTTGACTAGCTCGTTAATCAAAGATGGTTAAGTTTCCTAGCCATGGACATGTGTTGTCATTTGATGAACAGGATCACATCATTAGAGAATGATGTGATGGACAAGACCCATCCGTTAGCTTAGCACTTTGATCGTTTAGTTTGTTGCTATTGCTTTCTTCATGACTTATACATGTTCCTATGACTATGAGATTATGCAACTCCTGAATACCGGAGGAACACTTAGTGTGCTATCAAACGTCACAACGTAACTGGGTGATTATAAAGATGCTCTACAGGTGTCTCCGATGGTGTTTGTTGAGTTGACATAGATCGAGATTAGGATTTGTCACTCCGATAGTCGGAGAGGTATCTTTGGGCCCTCTCGGTAATGCGCATCACTATAAGCCTTGCAAGCAATGTGACTAATATGTTAGTTGCGGGATGTTGCATTACAGAACGAGTAAAGAGACTTGCCGGTAACGAGATTGAACTAGGTATGATGATACTGACGATCGAATCTCGGGCAAGTAACATACCGATGTCAAAGGGAACAAGGTATGATGTTATGCAGTTCGACCGATAAAGATCTTCGTAGAATATGTAGGAGTCAATATGGGCATCCAAGTTCCACTATTGGTTATTGATCAGAGAGATGTCTCAGTCATGTCTACATAGTTCTCGAACCCGTAGGGTCCGCACACTTAACATTCGTTGATGATATAGTATTATATGAGTTATGTATGTTTGTGACCGAATGTTGTTCGGAGTCCCGGATGAGATCATGGACATGACAAGGAACTCCGAAATGGTCCGGATATAAAGATTGATATATGGGATAAATAGTGTTTGGTCTCCGGAAGGGTTCCGGAATTCACTGGAAGGGGTTCCGGATGTTTCCCGAAATGTTTGGGTACGAGAACACTATTTGGGCCAAAGGGGAAAGCCCACAAGGTTTTTGGAAAGCGCAAAAGGAAGTTTTGCGGATTCCAGGGGCCAGACGCCAGGGTCCCTGGCGTCAGGGTCCAGACGCCGGGAACCCTAGCGTCTGGCCGTGGAGTCCGAGAAGGACTATTTCCTTTCGGGTGAAACCAACTTTGTGGAGGCTTTTACTCCGAGTTTCGACCCCAAGGCTCAACATATAAATAGAGGGGCAGGGCTAGCAGCCAAGACACATCAATAAACACCAAGCCGTGTGCCATCAACCCCATCCCCTCTAGTTTATCCTTCGTCATAGTTTTCGTAGTGCTTAGGCGAAGCCCTGCAGAGATTGTTCTTCACCAACACCGTCACTATGCCGTCGTGCTGCCAGAACTCATCACCTACTTCGCCCCTCTTGCTGGATCAAGAAGGCGAGGACATCATCGAGCTGAACGTGTGTTGAACACGGAGGTGCCGTACGTTCGGTACTTGATCAGGACGGATTATGATGGTGTACGACTACATCAACCGTGTTTATAAACGCTTCCGCTTTCGGTCTATGAGGGTACGCAGACACACTCTCCCCTCTCGTTGCTATGCATCTCCTAGATAGATCTTGCGTGATCGTAGGAATTTTTTTGAAATACTGCGTTTCGCAACAGCACGGGTATGTGCCCATGCTTCACATGTATGGGAATATATGCCCTAAACATGATATGCACGTCATTTGAACGTGTTGAACCTGAAGAAAATATGCCCTAGAGGCAACGATAAAGTTGTTATTTTATATTTCCTTATTCATGATAAAGGTTTATTTTTCATGCTAGAACTGTATTGATCGGAAACCTAAATACATGTGTGAATACATAAACAAACACTGTGTCCCTAGTGAGCCTCTACTTGACTAGCTCGTTGATCAAAGATGTTAAGGTTTCCTAACCATGGGCATTAGTTGTCATTTCATAATGGGATCACATCTTAGGAGAATGATGTGATGGACAAGACCCATCTGTTAGCTTAGCATAATGATCATTCAGTTTTGTTGCTATTGCTTTCTTCATGTCAAATACATATTCCTTCGACTATGAGATTATGCAAACTGTAGCGACCAGACCTCAAACAGTCCGATCTCTGTGTATAAGTGTCATCCCTGGATCAGTAATGCTGACGCACACAGTACTTGAAGGATTTATAACAGAGTGGCAATCACACACTTATTACATTGAATGTCTCAAAAGAGAACTTATTACAATAAATATGGCTTAAGGCCATCTAATACGATAACAACGGAAGGCTTGGAAGATAAAGTGAGTCCATCAACTCCAACGGCATCACTGAGTGAAAGATCACGACCTAAGGCTCCTTACTCGTCGTCTGAAAACTCTGCAACATGATACGTTGTAGCCCGAAAACGGGTTAGCACATAGAATATGCTGGCAAGGTAACACAAGAGAATAACGAACAAAAATAAGCTATCACTATATGCATATATGGCTGGTGGAGGCTGTATGGTTGATATGTTTCACGTAAAGCCAATTTTTCCCTACTGAAAAGTAATATATTTTATTTAACTATCATGGTGGTTGTTAAACATTGAGAAGGTTCACCCAACTCAATCCCAATTTAAAGTAATCATCATTAAACCCAATCAAATAAATTAAGAGTGTTGAGATCGACATGTTAATCCAAGAACTAGATACTCAAGATGTCCATAACCGGGGACACGGCTAACCATGATTAGTTTGTACACTCTGCAGAGGTTTGTGCACTTTTCCCCACAAGACTCGATCTCCTCCGTTGTATTTCTCGCACTACATGGTGTTTGAGAAACGGATGACCGAGACACAGTCTTTCAGAAGCGTTAGCACCTTACGATGGGTAGACCGGTACACCTAGACCCCCTACATCTGCTAGTCTACCACTTTAAGAATTAACAGGACTTAATCAACTATGCCAGAGCCCATAATGGCATGTGGCTGCACACGGAAGTTTCCAGTATGAATAATCTCATGATCCCTTTGAGCCTGGGTGGTGGTCCATAGGAAAATCACACGGTACCCCGGGTTTTCCAAAAATACGGGCAATCACTGGGTTCCCCAGGTGCCTCAATCCACCCAGATGTGTATTAAAGTTGCCACCTTAGTTGAACCATTAAATTAACAATCTCACATCTGTCATGAAAACACTCAAACCCAATCCACGTCTGCAAGCATAGCATAGCAATATAAGCAACATAGAAGTAACTCCCAGGGTTTGATAATAAACAGGTGAATAGGTACTACCTCATCTACTTCCCAAACCCACAATTTAATTCAGATCCTAACCATGCAATGTTTGAGGGTTGATCTAATGCAATGAAAACTGGGTAGTAAGACATATGATCAAAGTGTTATTTGCCTTGCTGATGATCCGCGAAACCTAGAGACTCGATGTAGCATGCTTCGCACTCTGGGTACTCTATCGCAATCAAACAAGCATACAATAAGCAATCAAACAAAAGCACGAGTAAAACTCAAATAAGAGATCTAACCAGAAAGTTTAACTTAAGAACTCCGGTTGGCAAAAAGAGTCAAATCAAACGAGACAACAAAACTCAAACGGCGAGAGAAACAAGCTTCGTTTACTAATCTGGACATAGGTCAAATTTTACAGTAGCAAAAACTTGTTTAAGCTGATTAAACGGAAAGAGGGTTTCGAGATGAAACTCTAGGCGCTTGAATCGCCTGATTCCGATAAACGAGCGAAAATTTATACTAAAACGAAAATCGGATCAGGAATCGCGATCGAAAATAATCGCGGAAAAACCGAGAAAAAGAAAAACTGACGAACAGGCTATGTTCGTTATCTGCAGCTAAACGGTGAAAACCGTTTGTAAAACCGAACGTAAAAACAGGCGTTCGCTAAATAGCTAAACCAAAAAAAATAAACCAAACCGGATCTAAAAAGCGGATTTAGGGTTTACGAAATAAAACCGATCGGTTTTTAAAAAAACCAGAGGCTACCTCGAACTCCGGCGGGGTCCGGCAAATCGGCTGTGGCGGGGCTCCGGTGGGGAGGCGGCGAGCTCTGGTGAGAGGCGGTGCGGGGCGCGGGCGGCGGCGGTGGCTTAGGGTTAGGTTTCGGGTGGCGGTGTGGGTTGAACGGGCCACGGGGCGGCGACTTTTAAAGGCCTGGCCCGAGAAGTTCTGACCGAATACGACCCTAAGTCGGTTGGCGTTTTTTTTAAAAATAATTTCTACATGCAGAAAAAGAAAGAACAGAAATACTAAATGGACTCCAAAAATCCTGAAATAAAATTTTCCCCGTCCTCTAAAAATAAGCCGGACAAGGTGAACATTTATTTGGGCCTAAAATGAAATTTTGAAAAACACACTTTTTTCTTAATTCAAATAAACTAGCGACAAAACTCCGAATAAAAATCTTGTTTGATTTTAATATTAAATCTATGATATTTCTTTATTTTTAGGAAGTCATTTTATCCTCTCTCTTATATTTTTAATAAAAGAAATATTTCAGAGAAAAATAATTAAAATCAAACGGTCCTCTTTTCATAATTCGAGAAAGTCTCAAATATGAAAATAACGAAATCCCCAACTCTCTCCGTAGGTCATTGAGTTGCGTGGAATTTCTAGGATCAACCAAAATGCAATAAAACATGATATGCAATGATGCTCTAATGCATAACATTCCAAATTGAAAATTTGGGATGTTACAAACCTACCCCCCTTAAGATGAATCTCACCCTCGAGATTCGGGTTGGCTAGAAAATAGGTGAGGGTGATCCTTTTGCAAGTCTTCTTCTCGTTCCCAAGTGGCTTCATCCTCGGTATGGTGACTCCACTGAACCTTGCAAAATTTGATAACCTTGCTGCGTGTAACTCGGCTGGCAAACTCAAGTATCTTGACTGGTTTCTCCTCGTAGGTCAAATCCCTATCTAACTGTATTGCTTCTAGCGACACTGTATCTCTCAGAGGAATTTCAGCCATCTCTGCGTGGCACTTCTTCAACTGAGAAACGTGGAACACATCGTGAACTCCGGACAATCCTTCGGGTAATTCCAACTTGTAAGCAACTTCTCCCATACGCTCCAAAACTCTGTATGGTCCCACAAAACGTGGTGCTAACTTTCCCTTAACTCCAAAACGCTTCACTCCTCGGAGTGGTGATACTCGAAGATACGCTCTATCTCCGACTTCGTAGGTTGTCTCCTTGCATTTCGAATCCGGATAACTCTTCTGCCTGGATTGGGCTAACTTGAGTCTATCGCGAATCAGCTTAACCTTCTCCTCAGACTCTTTAATCAAATCTGGTCCAAACAACTGTCGGTTTCCAACTTTGTCCCATAACAACGGTGTTCTGCACCTCCTTCCGTACAGTGCTTCGAAAGGGGCCATCTTCAAACTGGCTTGATAACTATTGTTATTAGAGAACTCTGCATAAGGCGAATTATCGTCCCAACTAGATCCATAGTCTAGCGCACAAGCTCTCAACATGTCCTCTAGAATTTGATTTACTCTTTCAGTCTGTCCATCTGTTTGCGGGTGAAAAGTTGTACTGAACTCTAGTCTGGTTCCCAAAGTTTCATGCAACTGATTCCAAAACTTTTAAGTAAACTGGGTTCCTCTATCCGATAAAATGGTCCTCGGAACTCCATGCAGACATACGATCCTGGTCATATAGATCTTTGCCAACTTAGCACTTGTGTAAGTGGTCTTTACTGGGATGAAGTGGGATACTTTCATCAATCGATCAACTACAACCCATATCGAGTCATAGCCTGAACGAGTCCTGGGAAATCCCGTTATAAAATCCATGCCTAGTTTATCCCACTTCCATTCGGGTATAGGCAATGGTTGTAGCAATCCTGCTAGCTTCTGATGTTCTGCCTTCACTCTCTGACATACATCACAAACTGCTACATACTCCGCAATATCTTTCTTCATACCGGTCCACTATAACCTGTCCTTCAAATCCAGATACATCTTGGTAATTCCTGGGTGAATCAAATATGGCGAATCGTGGGCCTCTTGCAAAACCAACTTACTAATCTCCTGATCTTTTGGCACATATATGCGGTGCTCAAACCATAAAGTATCGTGCTCATCCTCACGAAATCCCTTGGCTTTTCCTTTGCGCATCCTTTCCTTTATTTCGGCAATCTCCTTGCCCGTCTTTTGCGCTTCTCTGATCTTATCCATCAAAGTGGACTGAATCTCCAAAGCTGCTACATAACCTCTCAGAACTATCTCCAAACATAGCTCACGAAGGTCTTCTCCTAACTCCCTGGGTAATCTTCCGGTCATGAGGGTATTGACATGACTCTTGCAGCTCAACGCATCGGCTACTACGTTAGCCTTTCCAATATGATAGTGCAACTTCATGTCATAATCCTTAATGAGTTCGAACCATCTCCTCTGCCTGAGATTCAACTCCTTCTGTGTGAAGATATACTTCAAACTTTTGTGATCTGTGTATACCGCACAACGGTTTCCGATGAGAAAATGTCTCCATGTCTTCAACGCATGCACTACGGCTGCTAACTCCAAATCATGCATAGCATAGTTTAACTCGTGGGGTTTAAGCTGTCGTGAGGCATATGAAACAACTCTTCCTTCCTGCATAAGCACGGCTCCAAGTCCTCGATGAGAAGCATCACAATACACTTCATAATCCTTGCGTTGATCTGGTAGAATCAACACTGGTGATGTAACCAAGCATCTCTTCAACTCCTGGAAACTGGCCTCACATTCCTCAGTCCAATTGAACTTGGTGTTCTTCTTTAACAACTCCGTCATTGGCTTAGCAATCTTCGAGAAATTCTCAATGAACCTCCGGTAGTATCCTGCGAGTCCAAGAAAACTCCGGATCTCTCCAACTGTCGTGGGTGCTTCCCAATTTGTCACAGTGACAACTTTGTTGGGGTCTACTGTTATTCCTTCTCCGGATATAAAATGTCCAATAAATACAACTTCCTTCAACCAAAACTCACACTTGCTGAACTTGGCATATAACTGATGTTCCCTGAGCTTCCCAAGTACCAAACGCAAATGTTCCTTATGTTCCTCTTCATTCTTCGAGTAGACCAGAATATCGTCAATGAACACTATGACGAACTTATCCAAAAACTCCATAAACGCTTTGTTCATCATGTTCATAAAATAAGCAGGTGCATTAGTCAAACCAAATGACATAACTATATACTCATATAGCCCGTACCTTGTGGTAAAAGCTGTCTTAGGTATGTCCTGCTCTCGAATCTTCAACTAGTGATAACCTGATCGTAGATCGATCTTGGGAAACACCTTAGGTCCTTGCAACTGATCAAACAAATCATTGATCATCGACAGTGGGTACTTGTTCTTGATCGTTACTTCATTTAATCCACGATAATCAACAACCATCCTTAACGATCCATCCTTCTTTTCCACTAGAAGTACTGGTGATCCCCAAGGTGAAAGAGCTTGGGCGAATATATCCTTTATCCAGTAACTCCTTAATCTGCTTCTTAATTTCTTCTAAATCCTGTGCGGGCATCCTGTACGGTCTCTTAGATATTGGCCCTGTGCCTGGAAAAAGCTCTATCGAAAACTCTATGTCTCTATCCGGTGGCATGCCTGGCAACTCTTCTGGAAATACATCCGGAAATTCCTTCACCACTGGTACTTCCTCCTGTACTACTCCCGATAAGCAATTTACTTGAGTCCTATTCGGCACATGCCGGGATACATACTTGATCCTTCTTCCTTTTGGGGTGGTGAGTAAAATCGTCTTACTGGCGCAATCGATGTTTCCTCCATACATTGATAGCCAATCCATACCCAGAATCACATCCAAACCTTGCGATTCCAATATTATCAGATCGGAGGGGAAAACATGCCTACCTATGGCCAATGGCATCTGAAAACATCCATGGCTTGCCATATACTCTGCTCCGGGTGAGGTTACTAGCATGGGTGTCTTAAGTACTCTAGTGGGCAACTTATACTTATCCACAAATCCCCTCGATATGTATGAATGAGATGAACCAGTATCAAAAAGAACGACTGCAGTAAATGACTTAACCAAAAACTTACCAATTACTGCGTCTGGCCGGGCTTCGATCTCCTCCACGTTAACGTGGTTCACTTGTCCCCTGTTGAAAGGGTTGGGCTTCTTCCCAGAGCTTCCATTGTCGTTTCCATTTTTAGCTTCAGGATATTCATTGGCATAATGTCTGGTCTTCTGACACTTGTAGCAAGTAACATGGCTTAGGTCCTTCTTGGTGGGTGTTGCCGGGTTGGAACGGTTCTGTCCGCTACTTCCTCCATTACCATTGCCGTTCTTGGGGCCACTATGGTTGTGCAAACTTCCCCCATTATGAGTGTGGCCTCCATGGTTATGAACAAGTCCTCCCGAGTTCGGGGTGAAACGGGGTCTCTGCTTGACTCCAGAATTATACTTCCCCTGTCCATACTTCCTCTTGCGGCTATGAATCTGCTGCTGCTTCCCTTCAAGCATGAGATCTCTATTCACCAACTCCTGGTAGTTATTGAAATTTGCTACCATTAGCTGCATGCTTAGCTCATCATTCAGTCCCTCCAGAAACTTCTCCTTCTTAGCTACATCCATAGCAACGTCATCTGGAGCATAATGTGCTAACTTGCTAAACTCATCCACATACTGGCTAACAATGCATCCTCCTTAGCGTAAGTTGCGAAACTCATGTTTCTTCATGGCCATAGCTCCCGCTGATACATGGGCAGTACGGAAAGCTTTCTGGAACTGATCCTATGTGACAGTGGCTATAGGATAAGTAACAGTGTAATTCTCCCACCATGAGGCTGCTGGTCCATCCAATTGGTGTGCGGCAAAATGCACCTTCTCAGCATCTGTGCATCTTGCAGTGGTTAACTCCCTTCCAATCCTGCGGAGCCAATCATCTGCAACTATCGGCTCGGTGCTACTGGAAAACACTGGCGGCTGCAACCTCAGAAAACGTGCTAAGTTGTCAACTGGTGGTGGTGGCGGCGGTGGGTTGTTGTTGCCTTGGTTCTGAACTAACAACTGCATCAGGGTATTCTGTTGCTAGATCAACTGAGTGAGCTCCGGTGGAAAAGTAAATCCGGGGTCACATCTCGAAGGCATCTGAGGGTTTAGAGAAAATAGAATAGAATAGAATGAGGTCTAGTGAGAAAACACTACCCATATGCACATGAGACAAACACAATCATATCACTCAATCAATCAAGCAAGGCATACAATCGGTCAAGAACTATCGTTACAAAGTGCTTGGACTATACTATTTACATGGTAGACTACTACTACTGCTTTGGTGGTCAACTAGAAATATTGATCGGTCGAAGACTCCATGACATCTGCTCCAGCTTCATCAACATAGTCATCATCGCTATAATCGGGGTCTGAATCGGTGTCGTCGATGATGATGTAGTCCTCCGGATGAATCTCCTTGGGTTCTTGGTCTTCTTCTCCTGGTGCGGGGTCTCCCATGAATACTCCTAGCTTCTTTTCTAGATCGCCATTCCTCTCCACTAGTATGACGATTTCCTCCTCATAATCTTCACGAGTAGCCTTGAGTTCCTCTTCAAGCTCCGTGATCCTGGTCATTGCCTTCTTCAGATCTATCATGCTTGCGCACATCTAGTTCTCCTGGCGGCGAATATGCTGGTTTAACTCCTGGATGAAAGCTGCAATGGATCTATCCTTCCTGGTGCTAATCATCTCCCATTGCTCATCTCGGCGCCTACAAATCTGGTAGATAGTACCCTTAAGATCCTTGTGGTAAACTTCTCCAATGCGTCCCATGGTGATGTGAGCTGCAATACTCTTTCCTAGACTCCACGTTGGTGCATCAAAGGAAAACTCTATGGGTCTGGTGACTGGTGTGAATGTCCTTCCTGGAACTTGAACTTGAATCATCCATCGCTCCTCTTTTGGTAAAGTGGCGTTGTAAGTCCCGGTGAAGCTTGGTATTCCAAAGTTTAAGTACCTAGTGACTTCCTTCAAGTGTCTTCCAAAGGGGGCGTCTTCATCCGGTTGCACAAACTTGTTCCTTGCGTCCGCCATCCTAAAGAGTAGAAAAAGGAGAGGAGTTAGAAATGAGAAGAGAATAGTGATCTAGGGCGTTAGCTTAGTGGTCGTGTCCTACAGTCAGCATGTGCTCTGATACCATCTTTGTAGCGACCATACCTCAAACAGTCTAATCTCTGTGTATAAGTGTCAACCCTAGATCGGTAATGCTGACACACATAATACTTGAAGGATTTATAACAGAGTGGCAATCACACACTTATTACATCAAATGTCTCAAAAGAGAACTTATTACAATAAATATGGCTTAAGGCCATCTAATACGATAACAACGGAAGGCTTGGAAGATAAAGTGAGTCCATAAACTCCAACAGCATCACTGAGTGAAAGATCACGACCTAAGGCTCCTTACTCATCGTCTGAAAAGTCTGCAACAGGATACGTTGCAGCCCAAAAACGGGTCAGCACATAGAATATGCTGGCAAGGTAACACAAGAGAATAACGAACAGAAATAAGCTATCACTATATGCATATATGGCTGGTGGAGGCTGTATGGTTGATATGTTTTGCATAAAGCCAATTTTTCCCTACTGCAAAGGAATAAATTTTATTTAACTATCATGGTGGTTGTTAAACATTAAGAAGGTTCACCCAACTCAATCCCAATTAAAAGTAATCATCATTAAACCCAATCAAATTAAATTAAGAGTGTTGAGATCCACATGATAATCCAAGAACTAGATACTCAAGATGTCCATAACCGGGGACACGGCTAACCATGATTAGTTTGTACACTCTGTAGAGGTTTGTGCACTTTTCCCCACAAGACTCAATCTCCTCCGTTGGATTTCTCGCACTACATGGTGTTTGAGAAACGGATGACCGAGACACAGTCATTCAGAAGCGTTAGCACCTTACGATGGGTAGACCGGTACACCAACATCCCCTACATCTGCTAGTCTACCACTTTAAGAATTCACACGACTTAGTCAACTATGCCAGAGCCCATAATGGCATGTGGCTGCACATGGAAGTTTCCAGTATGAATAATCTCATGATCCCTTTGAGCCTGGGTGGCGGTCCATAGGAAAATCACACGGTACCCCGGGATTTCCAAAAATATAGGCAATCACTGGGTTCCTCAGGTGCCTCAATCCACCCAGATGTGTATTAAAGTTGCCACCTTAGTAGAACCATTAAATTGACAATCTCACATCTGTCATGAAAACACTCAAACCCAATCCACGTCTACAAGCATAGCATAGCAATATAAGCAACACAGAAGTAACTCCTAGGGTTTGATAATAAACAGGTGAATAGGTACTACCTCATCTACTTCCCAAACCCACAATTTAATTCAGATCCTAACCATGCAATGTTTGAGGGTTGATCTAGTGCAATGAAAATTGGGTAGTAAGAGGTATGATCAAAGTGTTACTTGCCTTGCTGATGATCCGCGAAACCTAGAGACTCGATGTAGCACGCTTCGCACTCCGGGTACTCTATCGCAATCAAACAAGCATACAATAAGCAATCAAACAAAAGCATGGGTAAAACTCAAATAAGAGATATAACCAAAAAGTTCAACTTAAGAACTCCGGTTGGCAAAAAGAATCAAATCAAACGAGACAACAAAACCCAAATGGCGAGAGAAACAAGCTTCGTTTACTAATCTGGACCTAGGTAAAATTTTACAGTAGCAAAAACTTGTTTAAGTTGATTAAACGGAAAGAGGGGTTCGAGACAAAACTCTAGGCGCTTGAATCGCCTGATTCTAATAAACGAGCGAAAAGTTATACTAAAACGAAAATCGGATCAGGAATCGCGATCGAAAATAATTGTGGAAAATCCGAGAAAAAGAAAAACTGACGAACAGGCTAACGAACGTACGTTCGTTATCTGCGGCTAAACGGTGAAAACCGTTTGTAAAACTGAACGTGAAAATGGGCGTTCGCTAAATAGCTAAACCGAAAAAGTAAACCGAACCGGATCTAAAAAACGGATCTAGCATTTACAAAATAGAACAGATCGTTTTAAAAAAACGGCGGATACCTCGAACTTCGGCGGGGTCCGGCGAGTCGGCGGCGGCAGGGCTCCGGCGGGGCGGCGGCGAGCTCCGGCGAGAGGCGGCGCTGCTGGCAGGGCGGCGGCGTAGGTGGCGGCGGGCTCCGACGCGAGCGGCGGCGTGGGGTGCGGGCGGTGGCGGCGACTTAGGGTTAGGGTTCGGGTGGCGGGGCGAGTTGAACGGGCCTCGGGGCGGCAGCGTTTAAGGGCCTGGCCCGAGAAGTCCTGGCCGAATACGGCCCTAAGTCGGTTGGCCTTTTTTTTAAATAATTTCGACGTGCAGAAAAAGAAAGAAAAGAAATACTAAACGGACTCCAAAAATCCCGAAATAAATTTCCCCCGTCCTCTAAAAATAAGACGGACAAGGTGAACATTTATTTGGGCCTAAAATGCAATTTTGAAAAACGCACTTTTTTCCTAATTCAAATAAAATAGCGAGAAAACTCCGAATAAAAATCTTGTTTGATTTTAATATTAAATCTATGATATTTATTTATTTTGAGGAAGTCATTTTATCCTCTCTCTTATATTTTTAATAAAAGAAATATTTCAGAGAAAAATAATTAAAATCAAACGATCCTCTTTTCATAATTCGAGAAAGTCTCAAATATGAAAATAACGAAATCCCCAACTCTCTCCGTAGGTCCTTGAGTTGCGTGGACTTTCTAGGATCAATCAAAATGCAATAAAACATGATATGCAATGATGCTCTAATGCATAACATTCCAAATTGAAAATTTGGTATGTTACAATAACAGAGGAATGCCTTGTGTTCTATCAAATGTCACAACGTAACTGGGTGATTATAAAGATGCTCTACAGGTATCTCGAAAGGTGTTTGTTCGGTTGGCATAGATTGAGATTAGGATTTGTCACTCCGAGTATCAAAGAGGTATCTCTGGGCCCTCTCGATAATACACATCATAAGCTTGCAAGAAAACGCCTAAGGAGTTAGTCACGAGGTGATGTATTATGGAACGAGTAAAGAGACTTGCTGGTAACAAGATTGAACTAGGTATGAAGATACCGACGATCAAATCTCGGGCAAGTAACATACCGATAGACAAAGGGAATTACGTATATTGTCATAAGGTTCGACCGATAAAGATCTTCGTAGAATGTGTAGGAACCAATATGGGCATCCAGGTTCCTCTATTGGTTATTGACGAAAGAGGTGTCTCAGTCATGTCTACATAGTTCTCAAACCCGTAGGGTCTGCACTCTTAACGTTCATTGACGATATAGTACTATATGAGTTATCTATGTTGGTGACCGAATGTTGTTCGGAGTCCTGGATGAGATCACAGACATGACGAGGAGCTCCAGAATGGTCCAGAGGTAAAGATTGTTATATAGGATGATATGGTTCGACCAAGGGGTAAAGTCCATGGGGCTTAAGGTCGGTGCAGAAGGAGTTTTGCGGAGGCTAGGGGGCCAAACGCTGGAGACCCTGGCGTTTAGCCCTGGGCCAAACGCCGAGGCCCATGGTGTCTGGTCCTGGAAGTCCGAGCAGGACTCTTCCTTGTGGGCAAAACTGACTTTGAGGATACTTTTACTCCAAGTTTCGACCCCAAGGCTCAACATATAAATAGAGGGGTAGGGCTAGCACCCAAGACACATCAAGATTCACCAAGCCATGTGCCGGCAACCCCGTCCCCTCTAGTTTATCCTCCGTCATAGTTTCCGTTGTGCTTGGCAAAGCCCTACGAAGATTGTTCTTCACCAACACCGTCAACACGCCGTCGTGCTGCCGGAACTCATCTACTATTTCGCTCGTCTTGCTGGATTAAGAAGGCGAGGATGTCATTGAGCTGAACGTGTGCTGAACACGGAGGTGTCGTACATTCGGTACTTGATCGAGACAGATCGTGAAGGTGTACGACTATATCAACTGCGTTGATGAATGCTTTCGCTTAGCGATCTTCAAGGGTATGAAGATGCTCTCCCCTCTCGTAGCTATGCATCTCCATGGATAGATCATTGCCTTTGTGTAGAATTTTTTTTGTTTTCCATGCAATGTTTCCCAACAGAACCCACTTCCGCTTGACAGATTAAAAAAGGTAAAATTGTACATTGTTTGTAAAAATGTGCAACTATGATTGACATTGTAGGACTCATACTGCCAACAAACATTTTGAGTTTATATACGCTCCTGGTTGCATTATTGACTAAGTTCCAAGAATGAACAAAAATGATAGTCCAATTAACAGACAAAGTAACCAATAAAATAGGAGAAAACGATTTCGAGCTAGTAGGTCACAACTATAGACACACAAGCAAAGAAAACACACGAGATCAACTTTGAACATAGAACAAGAAAAGAATAAGATAATATGCTTCCATGAAGTTATTGTTTTTGTGAGAAAACATCTGATCTATTCATATTGAATCATGGCAGTACAACGAAAACCAGAAATAATAAAAATTACATCTAGATCCGTAGACGACTCATACGTCTCCAACGTATCTATAATTTTTTATTGTTCCATGTTATTAAAGTATCATTCTTGGATGTTTTATACTCATTTACTAGCAACTTTATATCATTTTTTGGGACAAACCCATTGACATAGTGCCCAGTGTCAGTTCTTGTTTTCTGCTTGTTTTTTCACTTTGCAGAATATCAATACCAAACGAAGTACAAATGCCACGAAACTTTTTCGAGATTTTTTTCTGGACAGAAGACATCCGGGGAGGCAGAGAAGTGCACCAGAGGAGTGATATGTCCATTTTGCATCATGATTTCCTACTATTATTTATAATGTTTTCATGCATAATAATGCTCTCTGGAGTAATTCTAATGCATTTTCTCTCATAATATGCAAGGTTTACACAAAGAGAGACAATGCCAGCAGCTGGAATTCTGGACCTGAAAAAGCTACGTAAGAGTTACCTATTCTGCACATCTCCAAATGAGATGAAAATTTACGGAGAATTATTTTGAATATATAAAAAATACTGGAGAAAATAACTATTGGAGGGGGACCACCTGGTGAGCACAAGACACCAGGGCGCGCCAGGCCCCCCAGGCACTCCCTGGTGATTTGTCCTCAGCCCAACCCACCTTCAGTGCCCATCTTCTGGTATATAGGTCATTTTGACCTAGAAAAATAAGGAGTTTTGGGACGGAGCGCCGCCGTCTCGAGGCTGAACTTGGGCAGGAGCACTTTTGCCCCCTGGCGGAGCGATTTCGCCGGGGGAACTTCCCCCGGAGGGGAAAATCGAAGCCATCGCCATCACCAATAATCCTATCATCTTTGGGAGGCCAATCTCCATCAACATCAAACCCTAGTTCATCTCTTATGTTCAATCTTTGTACCGAAACCTCAGATTGGTACCTGTGGGTGACTAGTAGTGTTTATTACTATATGGTTTATTTGGTGGAAGATTATATGTTCAGATCGATTATGCTATTTAATACCCCTATGATCTTGAGCATTATTATCATTTGTGAGTATTTACTTTTGTTCTTGAGGTCACGGGAGAAATCTTGTTGCAAGTAATCATGTGAACTTGATATGTGTTTGATATTTTGATGATATATATGTTGTGATTCCCTTAGTGGTGTCATGTGAACGCCGACTACATGAAACTTCACCATATTTGGGCCTAAGGGAATGCATTGTGTAGTAGTAATTCGATGATGGGTTGCTAGAGTGACAGAAGCTTAAACCCTAGTTTATGCGCTACTTTGTAAGGGACCGATTTGGATCCAAATGTTTAATGCTATGGTTAGATTTTATCTTAATACTTCTCTCGTAGTTGCGGATGCATGCGAGGGGGTTTATCATAAGTGGGAGGTTTGTTCAAGTAAGAACAACACCCAAGCACCGGTCCACCCACAAATCAAATTATCAAAGTAGCGAACATGAATCAAACGAACATGATGAAAGTGACTAGATGAAATTCCCATGTACCCTCGAACGCTTTGCTTATTATAAGAGACCGTGTTGGCCTATCCTTTGCCACAAAAGGATTGGGCTACCTTGTTGAACTTTATTTACCATTACCATTACCATTACTTGTTCATTACCAATTATCTTTCTATCAAACTACATGTTACCGACAATTTCAATGCTTGCAGAAAATACCTTTCTGAAATCCACTTGTCATTTCCTTCTGCTCCTTGTTGGGTTCGATACTATTACTTATCGAAAGGACTACGATTGATCCACTATAATTGTGGGTCATCAAGACTCTCTTCTGGCGCCGTTGCCGGGGAGTGAAGCACTCTTGGTAAGGAAAAATTTATACTATGTGTTGAAATTTATTGTCACTTGCTACTATGGAAAACCATCACTACTGCAGGATGCTGCTAGCGTGACACTATGATCAGAGACCCTTTGACGAAACTGTGTGCGATGCATTAATCACAAACGGGGATGTGAAAAACCATCAAAAAAGGTGCAAAACGTTTGCGATAGAGGATGCATCAAACACGGTTTAGATTTTAGTTGCGTGTGCGATGCAGGGCACAAGGTTAACCCGTTCAAACTATTCGCAATGAGGCAAAACAACAGAAACGGGCAGCCATATCAATGTGTGTGCGATATACGGCATACAGTTCGCTCCGATGAACCATTTTCTATTAGGGAGTGCAACATAAACGGTTAGCCAGATCAAGGTGTGTGTGATATAGGGCATACGGTTCACTCAGACGAACTGTTTTCGATTAGCGAACACAACAAAAACGGTTTAACTTAACAGGATGTGTGTGATACATGGCAAACAGCCGACTCGGATGAACTGTTCGCGATGAGAATTTACAACATAGACGGTTAATACGGTTAGTTCGTGTGCGATTCTGTGTGTACAAAAAACTTTGAAAAATGCAAACTAGTTGCTTGCGGTGGCTAGGAGTATCGCACACGATGCGTCTGTGAGTACTCGTGTGCGATGATTACTAAGTTACACATGCATTTCCTTATGTTAACACGTGTGATAAATAACACGTGGCACCGGATACGGTATTTGGGTTGTGTGTGTGCTGCACTTAGTCTTCCCGCGCTCCACATGGGTGAATTGTAAAATCCATGCCTATTTCCTCACCGGTTTCTCACCACCAGCTAACGGCTTGCTACATATAACCCAGGAGGCAACGCACCGCCGCGACACTCTGCGAAGATCTAGTCCTCAGCCATCTACCATTAGTTATTCCAAGCATGCCAGGACACGACCAAAGCTTCGATGTTGACGCCTACCTACGTTACATCTTCGACGGGGAGAACGAGCCAGAGCAGGTCAGGGAGCAAGAGCTTCATTGGCCAGTGCAGGCACCATCGCCCATCGGCAGCGATATCGGCGTCACAGTCCTTGGGAGCACAATCGACATATTGAAGAGGAGGTGTGATGAGCAGTTTGCCTTCCACCGTGCAAAAGATCCAGAGCTGCTCGGCGGCATGATCGATGACCCACCCGAAGAACCGCCGTCACCAGTGCTCATCGAGAGCCTGATGCCCCGCAAGGAATGGGCAGAGGACCTCTGCAATTTAGTCAAGACAAAGGCAGCCCGCGACTTCATCATTGCCCGCGGCGGCCATGTCAACCTCGATCTCGATGATGTGGTGTCCAGGATCGAGCACATCCTTGGCGGAGTTGACGTCCCCGACGAAGTAGAACATCGCCAACGTGATATCTTGAGGATGCGGGTGATCGACGGAATTTGCTACCAGGCCAGAGACATGGAAATGGAGCGGTTCTGCGGAGTTGTCATGCGCGCGATTGCACGCTGTCAAGCTCTTCTGGAAGAGGCCCAGCAGCCCCAAGAGCTTCCCAGCGCCAGCAGCACCGTAGGCGGAGGCGGGTCAGGACACTTGGAGTGAACGGCCGCAAGCGTGCTATGCTAATCATGGAGTCCGAGAAGACCACCGTCGGAAGGCCGCCAACTCAGCCTTTTAGCTTATATTTTATTATAATTGTATGCATATGTAGGTCGTGAGTGTTCTGGGCCTTGCCACATTTGACATTTTAAATTATCCTGAATATGTAAGACAATTATTAAGAATTATTAACAGTGGCCATTGTAACTTTGCCTCAAGAGCGAGCAGAGCGCGCACAGGGACGCCAGAGCGGAGCGCGCCGTGGCCACCTCAACGGCGAGCAACCATGTGGTCAACCTTCTGCCATCAATAAATTTTGACCTTGTTTCTCGTCACATTGCTGATTACAACGCAATAAGTAATTGCAAATCTATTCACACCTATCAAACTAATATGTGTTCACACCTAGCACCAGCCTATAAAAACTACCCACTCGAAAATTACTTCACAGTTCCTCTCCTCATCACCCATAAAACTAGTTTTTTTCTTTCAATTCGTTCCTTCATGACCGATAGGAGGAGTTTAGGGTGGACATATAACTAGGCAGCAAAGACCAAGGCCGCAGAAGCACTAGAGAGGTCCCGTCGCGAAGCTGCAGCAGCAGAGATGTCCCGGCGCACCGCGGAGCCCTCGAACGAGCTCTCACGGGCACGCGAGGGCTCTCACAAGCGCATTTGCGGCGTCGGCCATCGCGATGAGCCAGCGTTCCTGAAGTCCTTTGCCGGCGAGGACGACATTCTCACTGGCGTCACTACATAGCAGGAGCTGGCCGACAGCTTGATGAAGCTGGTCAAGATCAGTGATGCCTCAGTTGACAAGGCGACCGGCCTTGTCGAGCAACTCATGGGTGACAATGCGAAGCTCCTCAAGTTGGTCGCCGAGAAGGAGGAGGAGGCCGCCGACTGGAAGATGCTGCATGAGCAGAGCAGTGCCTCGGAGATGACGCTGAAAGCGATCGTCGAAGAACTGATGGGTGGCTTGAGGAAGCTCCGGATCGAGCGCGAGCAGGAGGTGGAGGAATCCGTGGCTGCTTTTCAAGCAAATTCATGAGGAATTGAAGAAGGAGGTGGAGGATTTCGACGCCTGGCGATCCATCGACGAGTAGAGACAGTAGCGACCCAGATCGTTGTCTGCAATTTCCTTCTTCTCTTGCCTTCGTGTCTTCCGGGCTTTGCCGCATGTGGCATTTTAAGTTATCCGGAATATGTAAGACAATTATTATGTGCGCCATTGTAAATTTGTCGTCATATTATCTGTTGCCATTTTATTTGTGGTCGTATTATCCGTTGCCCTATGTGGCAATTCAAATTAGGGCGGAATACGAGTTGAAAGCATGAAAAAAGCAAATGCAGCCATGGGATCACAAGCAAACACCCTCCGCCCAAGTGCTTTAATTAACCCAATTAATGGACATGTTGTGAGCGAGGCGGGCGGCGGCTGGTGCATGGAGGTCCAAGAGCTCGCTTCCCAGTGAGCATGGGCGGCCTTGCTGCTCACACGTGTCCCTTCGAGCCTGCGAGGTGGACGTGATGCACGCGTCCCGTCGAGCCTGCGTGGCGGACTACTCGCACGCGTCCCATCGAGCCTGCACGGCGGACTTCTCGCACTCGTCCTGTCTAATCAAACAGCTGCACGCATGCCACCAAGTATGGTTAAATTTCGACATAGTTAATATAATACAACCGTTTGCAATATTAACGTGTCAGTTTTTTGTTTCAAAAAGGACTTCGTTGGCTACGAATGTGTGCACCTCTTCTCAAACTTGACGATTTTTTTACTACGTCATATATGTGCCATGTCATGAAACCATGCCAAGTTTAATGTTTTTTGGGGTGACTTTTTAATTTACTAGGATTTAAAAACCAAGATTCTCAATGTCTCAGGACGACGACAAGTTTGTAATTCATTCCCATTCCTTAAACGAGACCTAAACATGCACCCAATGACACATGTACGATTTCCCACCCATTTTGCTTCACTGGAGCATGTGGTTGTAGTTCAAATTTGAATTATGGACTACATTAAATGCATAGAAAACTTAGTAATTAGTAATATATATATATATATATACAATGGCCAAACGAACCCTGAACAGTTTCAAATTTCAGCCTGACACTCCTGTTATTCTATGTTGCCTGTAGAAAACAAAGTTCAAGGCGAGAAGAGGTAGCGATTATCATTTTAACCACAAGAGGGGCATGTTTCCCTATCGGAACCACGAGGGTTGCGACAAGCTCCGGTTTGTAAAAGGCTTGTAATATAGCTCGCCCAAATTGGACAATTATATGTACAATGTAGTGACACCATGCCAAGTTTCATGATTTCCTGGTGAGTTTTGGATTTACAAAGATTTAAAAACCGAGATTCGCAATGTTTGTGGCCAAGGCAGGACGGCGAGACGGTTGAATTCATTCCCATTCATTCCATGGGACCTAAACATGCATCCCAAGGAAACATGTACATTTTTCTAGCCATTTTGGTGCACTGGAGCATGTATTTGTAGTTTGGATTTGAATTATGGACATTAAATGCCTAGAAAACTCAATTAATGATTAAAAAAGGTCAAACGAACCCTGAATAATTTCAAAGTTCAGTGCGAACCTCCAGTTGTTCTGTGTCGCGTGTAGAAAAAAAATACAAGGCTAGAAGAGGGAGTGATTATCGTTTGGCCCACAAGGGGACACGTTTCCCTATCGAAACCACGAGGGTTCTTGCGACATGCTCCAGTTTGTAAGAGGTTTGTAATAAAGCTTGGCCCAAATTGGCAATGTTTTTACCACGACATATATGTGCCATGACGTGACACCATGCCACCTTTGATGACTTTTTGGTGAGTTCAGGATTTATGGGGACTTAAAAACCGAGATTCAAAATGTTTGAGGACGAGCCAGGACACCGGTACGGTTGTAATTCGTTCGCATCCCTGGCATGAGACCTAAACATGCACCCAAGGACACATGTATAATTTTTCTAGACATTTTGGTGAACTGGGCACGTATTTGTAGTTCAGATTTGAATTATGGACATTAAATGCCTAGTAAACTCAATTAGTGTATATAAAGGCCAAACGAACCCTGAATAAGTTTAAATTTCAGCACTGATATCCTGTCGTTCCATGTTGCCCGTAGAAGAAAATACAAGGTTAAAAGAGGCAGTGATTACGTTTCGCCCACAAGGGGGACACGTTTCCCTATCGGAACCACGAGGCTTCTTTGAGAGAAGCTCCGGTTTGTAAGAGGCTTGTAATAAAACTTGCGCCACAATGGACGAAAAAATTCCTCGACATATAAGTGCCATGTCGTGACACCATTGCAAAAACCGAGATTCTTCTCATGAAATGTTTTCAAATAGCACACGGTTCACTCATGAAAGCCGATATTCAATAAAAACTTCGTGGAAACTATATTTTAAAGTTTCATAAAAATCTGAAAAAACGTGGGATGTTAAGAAGGTGATGTTTTATTGCGACACAAAATTTCAAGTTGAAAAACATTACGAGATGTGAGCTATGAAAAAGACAAATTCAGCCCTGAATAGTGACATTACTATTCGGCACTATTTAACGCTGATTTTGTCTTTTTCATAGCTCATATCTCGTAATGTGTTTCAACTTGAAATTTTGTGTGGCAATAAAACATCATCCTCTTAACATCCCGCATTTTTTTCATTTTTTCTGAAACTTGAAAACATCTTTTCTCATGGTTTTCACCGGTTTCCACTGAATGTTGGTTTCCGTATGATATCCCCCCGCTGCGCGCGCGATCTGAGTCGTGCGTTCTGACTGGCCAGAACCCAAACCCCACGGATCGTACGTGTGCACTATTGGATGCTCCCAGATCGAACGGCAACCCTGAGCCCTTTCGACAGCACATGCAGTACATGGGTAAGCACTGTGTGCATGCGTCATGTAGCTCACGCTTCCTTCTCTACCAGGTTTTCATTCAAAACAGGCTACCGTTTCTCGCCACTCCTCTCATCGGTTTCCTGCCTCTTCTCCCAGATATGCATGATTTAGATGTTTGTTTAATTCTTATAGTTCATCTCATCCAAAATCGATTAGTTTTATAAAAAATTCTATTTTAAGATTCATGGAATTGTGTATTGTAAAGGTAAAAACAAAAAGTGACAATTCAATTAGAAAAAAAAGTTTGGGCAATTAAGATATGGAAGATTCTAGAGAACAAAGGAGAAGTGCTTGTGTTCTGAGGTTTGTGCATTATGCTTAAGTTCAACCATGGAGTCTTCTAGATTGTACATGTGGCAGAATCTAGTGGAATGTAGATGATATCCAACGGCCAGTAGTGCTCAGATTTGCCATCTCTGTACCGTCGGATTGGCTTCATCCAATGAGCAACTTTCAAAGTTATTCACACACTATATAGGTGTATAGATGTATAGGTATATATAGTTTTGTCCCATGCTAGACAAAATATAGTTTGAGCGCATGCGTGGGACGACCCCCCCCCCACCGCCTCGAAGTTGGGAAACTGACATCGTACATATTGAACTAGGCTTGGAGTCGGGTACGGTGTTCGGTTTATAATGTAGTTGGTGGCCCATCGAACTTGTGCATTTGGGATTTAAACACATCATACACCATCGTAGCCATACATATTTTCATCCCGCATGTAGTGTATACGGGGTCTTCTGATCGACCATGTCTCCCTTGTGCGGTTTTTTGTGATGACACAGATATCTGTGGGCTCCCCGAGTGTATATATATCATCCCTTTGACCGATAATGAGGGGTATGTGTTGGCCATGAATGGATTCCTCCTAGTTCATGTTAGGGCCGGTCACCGTCAAATGTCGGTCAAGCAAAGCTTGAGCTCATGCATTGTCAGGATTCCCTCCCAGATGGTCGGATTGCTGGGTTCGACCTACATCAAACCCTGCATATCTCGTCCTTAATGTCGGGGGTTGGGTGCGACATATGCCAAAGGATGGCTTATCATGGTGGGCAAGATTGCTGTTGATAGGCACGGGAGCGGGTATGCGAGTAGCACACGGTAGTTTACCCAAGTTCGGGGCTCTTCGGAGAGATAACACCCCTACTCCTACATGTCTAAGTATATCTGGTATATCAGGTACAGAGTGCTCCTGGAGTTGTATCTGAGGTCAGTGCCGCAGGCATCTGGCCTCGTATGTGCATATGGGCACAAGTGTGTGCTTGGCCGTGGGAGGATGGATGATTGGATGTATGTGTGTGCTAGCTAGCTATCTTGCTAGCTAGCATGCATGCGTAAGAGTGTGTGTGAGTCCATCCCCTGATGGATGGATGTGTGCCTATATATATAGGAGTTGGCATGGGTGGTAGTGGCTTTGGCTGTAAGCTACCTTGGGTAGCTTATAAGCCAAGCTATGTAGGCATGGTAGCTAGCTAGCCAGAGGTATGGGTCGATGTCATGCTTGTCCCCCGGGCACTTTATAGAATAGTGCCAAGGGGACATGTACACTGTAGATGAAGCCGTGATGTGGCTGTCTTGTCGGTGTCGGGTCAGGCTGCAGTCGGCAACCGTCTTGTTGGCGCAGTCGGCAGTCGGCTGGTTGGCGTAGTCGGCAGCCAGCAGCCGGCCAGGTAGAGGAGTCCGATAGGGAGCTGGAAGGAGCGGCCGGGCAGTTGGACTGAGGGGCTTTGCTAGCCCCGATGTTTTGATTTATTGTCTTGCCATCTTCGGGGTATCCGTGGCCAATTACTCCGATAGTAGCCCCCAAGCCTCCGGGCAACTTGGCAAAGTTGGGCGGAGGTTTTTTGGCAGGTGTTCACGGAAATGATCATGCAAAAAGATAAAGTTAGCCCACGCAGATATATCAAATGTTTGCTTTTAGCATTGCAAGTTTATGCGGAGGGTGCCGACTCAGTTTCGTCCGAGCCCCCTTAATCTTTTTCGTGTTCCCTCCGCTTTTTTGGCTTGTGCTCTTGCTTGCCGGACAGCCGCTCTGCGGTCTGTGGCTGAGAGTGGGCCACGAAGTGGAGTGTACAGTACTCAGAGTCCGGGATCAGATTCAACCGAGTAGATACTTGTAAAGGAAACGGCCGGGTCGCCCGAATCGTTTTTCTTCCCGGACGTTTTTCTCGTGGGTGGCCTCCAGCGTTCATTCTTGCTAGTCGGACAGCCGCTCTGCGGTCTGTGACTAAGAGTGGGCCTTTGGTAGCGCGCACACTACTAAGCCATCTACGGGAACTAACGTCTCAGTCCAAGCGGCCTACCCCCGGGCCAACTCTGGCTGGCGCCGGGGTGAACAGTGATGCAACTATAATGAAATGCGGAGATAGTCCCCCGAGCATCGCTTGGGGTTATCCGTGCTTGCGTGGTGCAAAGATATGCGGGTGAGGAGCTCACATTGGTTTTCTTGTAGCTGAGGCGGAGTTTCCTGAAGACAGCCGGTGCGGCTCGGTGCTCGCGGAGCGCGCTGGCGCACCCGCTGGGTGTAGCTTTCGAGCCTCCGGATGCTCGAAGGGGGTCCCGGCCGGTCAGGCTCGACCGGCCAGGCGGCGAGGCATCTTGCAGCGCCCTTTTTTCTCTTCTGTCGGCTGCTGGCAGCCGGACAAAAACTCTTCTCCTGTATGCAATCTTCTGTGGGGGCACGCCAGCGCACCCGCTGGGTGTAGCCCCCGAGATTCGGCCCAACTGCTGAGCAGTCGGGCCGGATCTCCCGGCGACTACTTTGTCTTCTTCCTTGCGGGAGCGCGTGAGGGCACCCGCTGGGTGTAGCCCCCGAGAATTGGGCTGACAGTCAGGTCGGATCTCCCGACAACTACTTTGTCTTCTTCTTTTTCTTCTCCAGCCGGCTAGGCAGGCGGACTCCGACCTTTTTCTTTGCCGGTCGGACGCATATTTCTTTCTTTTTCTTTGCCGGTCGGCTATGGGCACCCGACCTTTTTTCAGCCGGATGTGGGCAGTCGGATGCACACACACATTTTTTTTCTCGCCAGTCAGCCATGGGCATCCGGCACTTTCTTCAGCCGGATCTGGGCAGTCGGATGCACACACACATTTTTTTAGCACACAGCCTTTTTCTCGGCCGGATTGGGCACTCGGCCTCTTTCTTTCTTGTCCCAGCCAGCCCCCCCTCTCTCTCTCTTTTCATGAGAGGCCGGCGCGCAGATTTTTCTCCAGCCGTCTCTATGCAAGCAGCCGGCCCTTTGACTTTTTTCTTTCTTTTCTTAGCCAGATCGCTCTTCTTATTTATTTTCTTTGCGAACAGCCAGACCAGGGAGCTGGCATGCACGCGTGCGCGCCCCGGCCGCGCGGGTGCCCAGGAGTGGTGCGAGGCGGCCAAGCGGCGCTGGCGGGAAGCCGACGCTGCTCGTGGAGGTCCTCGGGAGCGGGAGCGGGGGCCGGCGGGCGTGCGGGACGCGGAGTCGGCGGCCACAGCAGGCGGCGTCACGGAAGCCGGTGAGGGGCGGAGGCGCTGAGCAGGCGGCCGGCGTCACGGAAGCCAACGCGGCGTAGCCGACGCTCATGTACCCGGAGGAACGAGGCAGATGCGGCTAGAGCCTGCAGCTAGGCGCGAGCCGGGCGCGGATGCGCGTGGCCGGCGACTCGGTGCATGCGGGGGAGCCGGTCGTCGGTCGAGATACGGGAGCGGGACGCAGGCCGGGTGGTGGAGGCAGCACAACAACGTGGGAAGCCGATCGACGGGCGGAGGAGGCAGAGCCTTGCGAAGGCTGGCGCAGGGCTGCGGCAGGACGGAGGCCGGCTCGGGGCAGCAGCGGCCGGCGCGGACGGGACCGGAGTCGGCAGGCTGCGGGGCAAGGGAGCCCGCAGCCGAAGTGGAGGCACCGAGGCGGCACGATGAGGCGGGAGCAGCGGGGCACCGAGTGGAGCAGGCGGAGACGAAGCGCTACGGGGGCGCGCATTCAGACCTGCAGGGGCACGGGCACGGGACGGCGCATCGAGCCGGCGAGCAGACGGCACGCTCAGAGTTGGCCAGCGAGCGCGAGCCATCGGGCGCGCGCAGAGGAGTGAGCGGAGCCGGTCAGCAGCAAGACACGGGGACGGCCGGCCGCAGCTGGCCGTGCGGCGGGGAGCAGACGCGCGCGTGGGTCTCAGCGCTCGCGAGGTGGGGGCGGCAGGCAGAGACCACGGGCGCTGAAGACCGGCGGTGGAGTGGCTGCTGGGAGCCATCGTGGCGCAGCGAGGAGGTGCGTGAGGGTGGCCATGGAAGCGAGGCCGCGGCTGCGTGTACAAGGATGGACGGCGCGCGCGGAGACCTTGCGGCTGGCGATGTAGAAGTGAGATAGCATGCATGTACGTATGTACGTAGAGCTAGCCAGCTACAGAATCAATCGAGCTGCCAGGGTGCTTGTTTGCTTGCTAGCTTCGCACATTCGTGTTGTAGTGGCTATTGCGTAGTGTATAGGTAGTGTTTGGCTTGCTGGCTAGCGTGTATGGAGGAGCGACGTGCTACGGCCGGAGCTAGATGAGCGTGGAGGGGAGCGGACGCGAGCAACGCGTGGATCGACACGGCCGACCGAAGCGAGCCCGCACGCGGCGCGCACGTGGATGGACTGCCGGCGCTGCAACAGTGGTGACGAAGACGCACCGCCCAGCACGGACGCGCTGAGGGTGTGCTGATGTCGAGCCCTCAACCGGCGCCGGAGAGGTGATGACGTCGCGGTGATGATGAAGATGGCGAGGCCGACGACGAGGACGCGCCGCTCCCCGCGGCCATTTCGGGGGCATGTCGATGTCGAGCCCCTGACCGCTGCTGGAGAGACGGCGCGACGCCGCGGCGGTGAAGATGAAAATAGTCCCGCTCGGACTGTGAAACGAGCAGCAGTGCGGTAGCATAGTACCGCCTCACGATGGGCGCCAAATGTCGGGGGTTGGGTGCGACATATGCCAAAGGATGGCTTATCATGGTGGGCAAGACTGCTGCTGATAGGCCCTGGAGCGGGTATGCGAGTAGCACGCGGTAGTTTACCCAGGTTCAGGGCTCTCCGGAGAGATAACACCCCTACTCCTGCATGTCTGATTATATCTGGTATATCTGGTAGAGAGTGCTCCTGGAGCTGTATCTGAGTTTAGTGCCGCAGGCATCTGGCCTCGTATGTGCATACGGGCACAAGTGTGTGCTTGGCCGTGGGTGGATGGATGAATGGATGTATTTGTGTGCTAGCTAGCTAGCTAGCATGCATGCGTGAGAGTGTGTGTGAGTCCATCCCCTGATGGATGGATGTGTGCCTATATATATAGGAGTTGGCATGGATGGTAGTGTCTTTGGTTGTATGCTACTTTGGGTAGCTTACAAGCCAAGCTATGTAGGCATGGTAGCTAGCTAGCCAGAGGCATGGGTGGATGTCATGCTTGTCCCCTGGGCACTTTATATAGTGCCAAGGGGACATGTACATTGTAGATGACGCAGCGATGTGGCTGTCTTGTCGGTGTCTTGTTGGTGTCGGGTTGGGCTGCAGTCGGCAGCCGGCTTCTTGGCGCAGTCGGCAGCCGGCTGGTTGGCGCAGTCGGCAGTCAGCAGCTGGCCAGGTAGAGCAGTCGGATGGGGAGCTGGCAGGAGCGGCCGGGCAGTCGGACTGAGGGGCTTTGCTAGCCCCGATGTCTTGATTTATTGTCTTGCCGTCTTCGGGGTATCCGTGACCAATTACTCCTACACTTAACTACCTTGTCTTCATGGTTGTTGTCTGCATCGAGAGATAGACACCACATCTAAATTGTACATTATTCTGTATTGAAAACACACATCACCCCTTCCCAACGTACATCATTTTGGGCCACGTGCAAGAGGTGCCAGTTTTGTGGTCCCTCTCGTGCGATTTTTATGGTGGTTCAATCTATTGGCCCAATCGGCTTATCGACAACAACAACTGTCATTTGACCAAATGATAGATTCATTGGTCCGTCTTATGGTAGGTCATGGCGACATGCATGTATGACCAAAGTATCGATCATTACATGCATCTGCCTCACTGACACAAAGTGGGAGGTGGTGGGCCAAGCATCCTAGCTAGGTACGACATTATGTCATTATATATATATCCTAGCTAGGTGGTTGTTAGGGTGCTTTCGGGTTTGCGAGGCAAGTGCCACCAAATTTATGCATTGTGTATTTAAAGTTTTAAACATCCCCAATATTTGTACATATATTTGGCCATTTTCAGGTGGTTCTTGACTTCTGGCCCTTCTCATCGATCTTCAATGACGCGTCCAACCGTGGGCCCGCAGGGTTAAAGTTGTGTATTGGAATTTTGAACATCACATATATATATTTGGCACACATGCTTGTGTGGATGTCTTTTGACCCTCTCTAACATTATTTTTTGCTGCAAAGACTCTGATTACCCTCAACAAACATGGGGTATAATATCTTAACTGTGTGCGATACAAGTGCAATGTGAATCACCACGCCTACGCAAGCGCTAGAAAATTAAGGTGGAGGTACTGGCTCAACTATGTGCGATGCAAGTGCACTGAAATCACTACGACCGCGCAAGTGCCAGCAAATTAAGGTGGAGGTACTGGCTCAACCGTGTGCGATTCAAGTGCGCTGAAATCACCACGACCGCGCAAGCGCTAGCAAAGGGTGGAGGTACTGGCTTAACCGTGTGCGATGCAAGTGCGCTATAAAATGACCACCTATGCAAGCTAAAGGCGGGTAAGTTTATTTGGAAATTAGGACGAACCGTGTGCGATAGACCAACTAGCTAGAAATATAAAAAACAAACTACCCGCCTTGAGCGTTGCAAAAATCGGCGGATCCGCGCCACTTTTCCTTATTATCATACACGCTTATTGTTATTGGACCGTGCGTGATCTTGGGCACTTCCGGCCCGCATCAATTCCTTTACCCAAATTTTAGTAGCCGCCGTACTTCAACCGTCGCCCACACTCCTCCAGCATTAACCTTATAGTAAAATTGCAGTAGCCGAGGCATTGAAACCATCGCCCTCCCTCGTCCACCACCATCTCCACCCACCATTACTAAAAATTTCAGTAGCCGCGGCGTATCCTCAAACACCAACACCCTCAGTAGTCCCCCACTCGCCCCTCCCCCCTCAAACCCTAGCTCATAGCGACCGCCGGCGCCAACCCCTACCGGTCTGCCCGTTCCTCCTAGCTTAGATAATAAAGTCTAGGTTATGCAGTGATTCCCATAACGTCGCCCCACTCCCCCTGAGTTTTTAGATGAGGCCTGCGGTGTCCCTCCCCGCCAGATCCACATCCCCTGCTCTAGAATGTCGCAGCCTAAGCTCGACCACGTATCCTGGGGAGCCCGAGAAGTGTTTGGCCAAAAAGAGGTTTATCATGGCCTCTCCAGCGGACGTTGGCGAGGTGGCCGCCGTTCGCCGAAAACTATCGACCCGGAGCAACATGTCGCTGTGGAAGCCGGTGAAGACGTTGACTATGTTGCCATGCCGAAGGCTTCATGTCAGTGGGCTAGCATATTACTATATCTCGGGAAAGCTGGCTACGACATCAAGCTCGTCCACACTGACGGCTTCCCGCCGGCCATGTCACAGGTTAAGTGGTCCATCCCAAACCCCTCTGGTTCAACCGCCATCGATCTCTTCGACGGCCCTGCCGCTGATCTCCTCCACCAAGCGGTCAAGGATTTGCGAGCTTTATACGCCATCGAGCCCATTTTGTCATTTCTGAAGGACACGTTCTATGGCGGCGGCTTGGGATCCTCAATTGCCAAGTCAGATCTCATCGACCACAACCATGACCACGAGGAGGGCACCCACGAAGGTTCTTCCTGTTGGGGAATGTAGTATTTCAAATTTTTCCTACGATCATGCAAGATCTATCTAGGAGATGCATAGCAATGAGAGGGAGAGTGTCTACGTACCCTCGTAGACCGAAAGCAGAAGCGTTGAGTAACGCGGTTGATGCAGTCGAACGTCTTCCTGATCCAACCGATCAAGTACCGAACGCACGACACCTCCGCGATCTTCACACGTTCAGCTCAGTGACGTCCCTCGAACTCTAGATCCAGCTGAGGCCGAGGGAGAGTTTCGTCAGCACGATGGCGTGTTGACGGTGATGATGTGTTGGGGAACTCAGTAATTTCAAAAAATTTCCTACGCACATGCAAGATCATGGTGATGCATAGCAACGAGAGGGGAGAGTATCGTCCATGTACCCTCATAGACCGTAAGCGGAAGCATTATAACAACGCGGTTGATGTAGTCGTACGTCTTCACGATCGACCGATCCCAATACCGAACATACGACACCTCCGCCATCTGCACTCGTTCAGCTCGGTGACGTCCCACGAACTCATGATCCAGTGGAGCTCCAAGGGAGAGTTCCGCTAGCACGACGGCGTGATGACGGTGTTGATGACGCTACCGACGCAGGGCTTCGCCTAAGCACTGCTACGATATGACCGAGGTGGATTATGGTGGAGGGGGCACCACACACGGTTAAAAGATCAATGATCAACTTGTGTGTCTTGGGGTGCCCCCCTGCACCCGTATATAAAGGAGGAAGGGGGAGGCCGGTTGGCCCTAGGAGGGCGCACCAAGAGGAGGAGTCCTCATCCTAGTGGGAGTAGGACTCCCCTTTCCTAGTCCCACTAGGAGGGGGAAGGAAGGAGTGGGAGAGGAGAAAGGCAAGGGGGGCGCCGCCCCCCTTCCTTGTCCTATTCGGACTCAAGGGAAGGGGGCGCGCAGCCTACCCTAGCCAGCCCCTCTCTCTCTCCACTAGGGCCCATTAAGGCCCATTAGTCCCCGGGGGGTTCCGGTAACACCTCCGGCACTCCGGTTTTCTCTGAGATCACCCGAAACCCTTCCGGTGTCCGAATGTAGCCATCCAATATATCAATATTTATGTCTCGACCATTTCGAGACTCCTCGTCATGTCCGTGATCACATCCGGGACTCTGAACTACCTTCGGTACATCAAAACACATAAACTCATAATACTGATCGTCACCGAATGTTAAGCGTGCGAACCCTACGGGTTCGAGAACTATGTATACATGACCGAGACTCATCTCTGGTCAATAACCAATAGCGGAACCTGGATGCTCACATTGGTTCCTACATATTCTACGAAGATCTTTATCGGTCAAACCGCATAACAACATACGTTGTTCCCTTTGTCATCGATATGTTACTTGCCCGAGATTCGATCGTCGGCATCTCAATACCTAGTTCAATCTCGTTACCGGCAAATCTCTTTACTCGTTCCGTAATACATCATCCCGCAACTAACTCATTAGTTGCATTGCTTGCAAGGCTTATAGTGATGTGCATTACCGAGAGGGCCCAGAGATACCTCTCCGATAATCGGAGTGACAAATCCTAATCTTGATCTATGCCAACTCAACAAGTACTATCAGAGACACCTATAGAGCACCTTTATAATCACCCAGTTACGTTGTGATGTTTGGTAGGACACAAAGTGTTCCTCCGGTATTCGGGAGTTGCATAATCTCATAGTCATAGGAACATGTATAAGTCATGAAGAAAGCAATAACAATATACTAAACGATTAAAATGCTAAGCTAATAGAATGGGTCAAGTCAATCACATCATTTTCTAATGATGTGATCCCGTTAATCAAATGACAACTCATGTCTATGGTTAGGAAACTCAACCATATCTTTGATTCAACAAGCTAGTCAAGTAGAGGCATACTAGTGACACTTTGTTTGTCTATGTATTCACACATGTACTGAGTTTCCGGTTAATACAATTCTAGCATGAATAATAAACATTTATCATGATATAAGGAAATATAAATAACAACTTTATTATTGCCTCTAGGGCATATTTCCTTCAGCCTCCCACTTGCACTAGAGTCAATAATCTAGATTTCGCAATAATGATTCTAACACCCATGGAGTCTTGGTGCTGATCATGTTTTGCTCGTGAGAGAGGCTTAGTCAACGGGCCTGTAACATTCAGATCCGTATGTATCTTGCAAATATCTATGTCTCCCACCTTGACTTGATTGCGGATGGAATTGAAGCGTCTCTTGATGTGCTTGGTTCTCTTGTGAAATCTAGATTCCTTTGCCAAGGCAATTGCACAAGTATTGTCACAAAAGATTTTCATTGGACCCGATGCACAAGTTATGTCACCTAGATCGGATATGAACTCCTTCATCCAGACTCCTTCATTTGCTGCTTCCGAAGCAGCTATGTACTCCGCTTCACATGTAGATTCCGCCACGATGGTTTGCTTAGAACTGCACCAACTGACAGCTCCACCGCTCAATATAAACACGTATCCGGTTTGTGACTTAGAGTCATCCAGATCAGTGTCAAAGCTTGCATCGACGTAACCATTTAGGACAAGCTCTTTGTCACCTCCATAAACGAGAAACATATCCTTAGTCCTTTTCAGGTATTTCAGGATGTTCTTGACTGCTCTCCAGTGATCCACTCGTGGATTACTTTGGTACCTCCCTGCTAAACTAGTAGCAAGGCACACATCAGGTCTCGTACACAGCATTGCATACATGATAGAGCCTATGGCTGAAGCATATCGAACACCTTTCATTTTCTCTCTATCTTTTGAAGTGGTCGGGCATTGAGTCTGACTCAACTTCACACCTTGTAACACAGGCAAGAACCCTTTCTTTGCTTGATACATTTTGAACTTCTTCGAAACTTTATCAAGGTATGTGCTTTGTGAAAGTCCAATTAAGCGTCTTGATCTATCTCTATAGATCTTGTTACCCAATATATAAGCATCTTCACCGAGGTCTTTCATTGCAAAACTCTTATTCAAGTATCCTTTTATATCATTTCCAGAATTTCTATATCATTTCCAATCAACAATATGTCATCCACATATAATATTAGAAATGCTACAGAGCTCCCACTCACTTTCTTGTAAATACAGGCTTCTCCAAAAGTCTGTATAAAACCATATGCTTTGATCACACTATCAAAACGTTTATTCCAACTCCGAGATGCTTACACCAGTCCATAGATGGATCGCTGGAGCTTGCACACTTTGTTAGCATCCTTTGGATCGATAAAACCTTCAGGTTGCATCATATACAACTCCACTTCCAGAAATCCATTTAGGAATGCAGTGTGACACCCCGAGACCGACGCTTCAGAAGACTTCCATATTTTCGTGATCACCGTGTGTTTCATTTGTGCTTGCTCTTTTATTATTGCATTGCATCATGTCATCATGCCATCATGTCATTAATCTTTGCAACTCAAATAAATAAATTGCATGGATCTTTGGTCCATTTAAATTGAGGGAACTCACATGGTGGTTTCTCTTTAAAACATATCCTCCTAATATTTAGGGAGCTATTTTAAACCATTCCTTTGTCTTGGAATCACCCATAACACATTTGCACCGTTCTTCAATTTCCTTTTTATCCAACTCAACTTCTTTTCTTCCTTTGGAGCCTTTTAGTAAAATTGAGTTGCAATTTTACTTATCTAGAAATGTTCCAAATCTGCCCATAAATCACATCTACTGTGTAGGGTCATCTCCTATAATTTCAACCCATTTGTAGTTCATTGGATTGGGTTTTGAAATTCAACCATGTGCGAATCTTAATTCCACGAAGTATGCTCGAACCATTTTATTGTCATCCTTCACATTTTTGTGAGTCCGGAAAGATTTTTCTCCCTGCCAAACTCCTTTGCTACTCCTCTGTTCATTTCTTTTATGTCTTGTGTTTTTTTTCTTCTTATGAGAAATAGAAACGGAAGAGGAGATCCAGCTAGGTCATCCATCCCCGTAGCCCACTTGGGCCTCCTACAGCCCATCCTAACCATAGCACGCCCGAACCCCTCATCTCCTCGATTGCTCTCTTCCTCTAGCGCTGCCTCAGCCTCCATCGTCTCCACTCCGCCGCCAGGAGCCCACGTTTGATTCCACTTCTCTCCCTCGATCCATCCTCCAGTGCCGCCTCCCTCATAGCGCCTCGCTCGATCCTCTCCTCCCTCCTCTCGCTTCTCTCGCTCATGTCGCCACCCATAGGAAAGGAGAGGAGTGGTCGTGAGCTCGCCTGCCTATCCCTCCAGTGCCCTCGTCGCCCCGCCTCCATTCGGCTCCCTCACCGGAGGCCGCTACCGCGACCCTGTCGGACACCGAATCCCGAGCGCCGTGCCCTCAAGGGCCCCGCCTCCGCGCCGCCGTCCTCCATGGACGCAGTCGTCCGAGCTCGAAGCTCCCGCCGCTGCACCTCGTCGCGTCTCTGCTGCCTCCTCACCGCCGGCCATCCTCGCTGCTACCCGGGGTCCTCCTGCACCTCAAGCCCGATGCTCGACCCGCGACCCCCGCCACCTCGACGTCCCTTGGTGCCCGGCCGGCCGATCTGGCCCCATCGTCTGGACTCCTCCATCACCGCCCTCGCCGGAGAAGCAAGCCAGTCCGGAGCCCCGTTGGCCGCCCCTCGCCTTGCCGCCGTCAAGCTGCGCCGTGGCGCCGTCCAGCGCTGGCTTCGACCTCCTCCCTCACGCGCTGTCAAGTTCCTAGAGTTGTTGCTGTTGTTTTGCTACTGTTGCTGCATCTCCGGCCGTCCCCGCAGTCCCCAGGCGGCTGCACCCGTTGGCTCCTACGATGCCTGCTGCCGCCGCTGTTTTCCTCGGTCAAAACGAACAAACACCTCCACTGGAGACCGCCAAGACCGTCCAAGATTCGCCAAGTACCACGACGCCCCCCAAAGAGTACAGGTTCGACAAGTCGGATGTCGCGCTTGTACAACTACGCTGCCGAGACCGAGACCGACGAGACCGACCTTGTAGCGCTATGCCAAGTACCTCTACCGGTGACCCGAGCATCTACGAACCGTGTACAACTACCGCCTCTGTAATTTTGACAAGAAACGTGTACCACTACCGTCGCGAGTACCTCTACTGTCGTCATGTACCCCTACTTCCACTACCATCACGAGAACAACTACTTCCTCTACGAACTCGAACCGCTCGAGAATGCTCCCTTGAAAGGTATAATCACTGAGACGACGCCCGTGAACGAATGTTGTGTGATGTATGACATGCTCGTGGTTGCACCGTGTCTGAGTTGTTCTTTGCGAGTTCCTCGTTGCCTTGCCATCGACATGTGGGAAACCCGTATCCGGGAGCACCCCATCTTCTTGCATGACACACCCACTTCCTTTTGCACCGGTATCCCCGTGAGCTACCGGATCTTCGGAATGTTGCCGCGGCATCATTTCCGTTTCGTCGCCGTGGCACCCCTTTCTTTCTACCACGGTGACAAATGCTCTCATCACAATCATGTCAACTTTTAATAAAAATTGCATAAAACTTGCAAACGTCATCCGCATCATAATAAAAACATCAAGAATGTTTAAATTGTTGTTTGCATTAATTTGCTAAATGCATATTGGGATTTACCGAATTTGTTGTTTGTTATATCCGGCCCCATTTAAATTGTTTAGATAGTATAGTTTTGTTATGCTCCACCTCTTGCCATGTTAACCAACATTTAATTTTGTTGAGTACCTAACCGGGAGTAAACTAAATAATTGCTGTGGTGTTCCGTCATTATGTAACTCGTTGCATATTGGGCTCCACTTAACTTGTAGTTTTGTTTGTGCACTTTGCCATGCCATGCATATTTAAACCGGACATGCATCATACTTGATTGTGCATCATGCCATGTTTATGTGAGGGTTGTTTACTATGTTGCTTCCTTCTTTCCGGGTCGCATCTCTCGTTAGCTTCGGTTCCGTTCCGGAGTTGTGAGGACTCGTTCGACTACGTCCATTTGTCTTCTTCATGGACTCGTTCTTCTTCCTTGTGGGATTTCAGGCAAGATGACCACACCCTCGAAATCACTTCTATCTTTGCTTGCTAGTTGTTCACTCTATCGTTATGTCGCGCTACCTACCACTTGCTATATCATGCCTCCCATATTGCCGTGTCAAGCCTCTAACCCACCTTTCCTAGCAAACCGTTGTTTGGCTATGTTACCGCTTTTGCTCAGCCCCTCTTATAGCGTTGCTAGTTGCAGGTGAAGATGAAGTTTGTTCCATGTTGGAACATGGATATGTTGGGATATCACAATATCTCTTATTTAATTAATGCATCTATATACTTGATAAAGGGTGGAAGGCTCGGCGTTATGCCTGGTGTTTTGTTCCACTCTTGCCGCCCTAGTTTTCGTCATACCTGTGTTATGTTCCTTGATTTTGCGTTCCTTACGCGGTTGGGTGTTATGGGAACCCCTTGACAGTTTGCTTTGAATAAAACTCCTCCAGCAAGGCCCAAACTTGGTTTTAACATTTGCCACCTAAGCCTTTTTCCCTTGGGTTCTGTAGACTCAAGGGTCATCTTTATTTTAAAACCCCGGGCCAGTGCTCCTCCGAGTGTTGGTCCAAATTGGGCGATGTCCGGCGCCCCCTGGGCAACCAGGGTCTATGCCAACCCCACGCCTTGCCCATCCGGTGTTCCCTGAGAACGAGATACGTGCGAATCCTATCGGGATTCGTCGGCACATCGGGTGGCTTTGCTGGTCTTGTTTTACCATTATCGAAATGTCTTGTAACCGGGATTCCGAGACTGATCAGGTCTCCCCGAGAGAAGGAATATCCTTCATTGACCGTGAAAGCTTGTGATGGGCTAAGTTGGGACACCCTTGCAGGGTATAAACTTTCGAGAGCCGTGCCCGTGGTTATGTGGTAGATGGGAATTTGTTAACGTCCGGTTATAGAGAACTTAACACTTGACTTAATTAAAATGCATCAACCGCGTGTGTAGCCGTGATGGTCTCTTTCCGGCGAAGTCCGAGAAGTGAACACGGTTCTTGTGTTATGCTTGAACGTAAGTAGTTTCAGGATCACTTCTTGATCACTTCTAGTTCACGACCGCTGTGTTGCTTCTCTTCTCGCTCTTATTTGCGTATGTTAGCCACCATATATGCTTAGTGCTTGCTGCAGTTCCACCTCATTACCCTATCATACCCATAAGCTTAAATAGTCTTGATCTCGCTGGTGTGAGATTGCTGAGTCCTCGTGACTCACAAATACTTCCAAACAGTTGCAGGTGCCGATGATACCAGTGTAGGTGACGCAACCCAGCTCAAGTGGGAGCTCAATGAAGATCTTGATCATTGTTTTGTTTCGTTTCCCGTTGATCAGTAGTGGAGCCTAGTTGGGACGATCGGGGATCTAGCATTTGGGGTTGTCTTCTTTTATTTTGGTTCCATAGTCGGACCTTGATTGTATTCTGGTTGATGTATGTTTAACTTGTATTTGTGTGAAGTGGCGATTGTAAGCCAACTCTTTACCCCATTCTTATTCAGTACATGGGATTGTGTGAAGATTACCCCTCTTGCGACAAACCTACCACGCGGCTATGCCTCTTAGTCGTGCCCTGACACATGGGAGATATAGCCGCATCGTGGGTGTTACATGCAGTCTTTACATCCATTTGCCAAATTTCATAATCATAAAATGCGGCAATTGCTAACATGATTCGAACGGACTTAAGCATCGCTACAGGTGAGAAAGTCTCATTGTAGTCAACTCCTTGAACTTGTCAAAAACCTTTCACAACAAGTCGAGCTTTGTAGACAGTAACATTACCGTCAGCGTCAGTCTTCTTCTTGAAGATCCATTTATTCTCGATGGTTTGCCGATCATTGGGCAAGTCAACCAAAGTCCACACTTTGTTCTCATACATGGATGCCATCTCAGATTTCATGGCCTCAAGCCATTTTGCGGAATCTGGGGTCATCATCGCTTCCTCATAGTTTGTAGGTTCGTCATGGTCAACTAACATGACCTCCAGAACAGGATTACCATACCACTCTAGTGCGGATCTTACTCTGGTTGACCTACGAGGTTCGGTAGTAACTTGATCTGAAGTTTCATGATCATCATCATTAGCTTCCTCACTAATTGGTGTAGGAGTCACATGAACCGATTTCTGTGATGAATTACTTTCCAATAAGGGAGCGGGTACAGTTACCTCATCAAGTTCTACTTTCCTCCCACTCACTTCTTTCAGGAGAAACTCCTTCTCTAGAAAGGATCCATTCTTAGCAACGAATGTCTTGCATTCGGATCTGTGATAGAAGGTGTACCCAACAGTCTCCTTTGGGTATCCTATGAAGACACATTTCTCCGATTTGGATTCGAGCTTATCAGGTTAAAGCTTTTTCACATAAGCATCGCAGCCCCAAACTTTAAGAAGCGACAACTTTGGTTTCTTGCCAAACCACAGTTCACAAGGCGTCATCTCAACGGATTTAGATGGTGCCCTATTTAACATGAATGCAGTCGTCTCTAAAGCATTACCCCAAAACGATAGCGGTAAATCAGTAAGAGACATCATAGATCACACTATATCTAGTAAAGTATGATTAGGACATTCGGACACACCATTACGCTGTGGTGTTCCGGGTGGCGTGAGTTGTGAAACTATTCCGCATTGTTTTCAAATGAAGACCAAACTTGTAACTCAAATATTCTCCTCCATGATCAGATCATAGAAACTTTATTTTCTTGTTACGATGATTTTCCACTTCACTCTGAAATTCTTTGAACTTTTCAAATATTTCAGACTTATGTTTCATCAAGTAGATATGACCATATCTACTCAAATCATCTATGAAGGTGAGAAAATAACGATACCCACCGCGAGCCTCTATATTCATCGGACCACATACATCAATATGTATGATTTCCAACAAATCTGTTGCTCGCTCCATTGTTCCGGTGTAACACCCACAATGCGGCTATAACTCCCACATGTCGGGGCACGACTTAGGGGCATAGCCGCGTGGTAGGTCTGTCGCAAGAGGGGTAATCTTTACACATCCCATGTACTGAATAAGAAAGGGATAAGCAGTCGGCTTACAATTGCCACTTCACACAATACATAAATATAACATACATCATCCAAGGTACAAACAAAGGTCCGACTACGGATCCAAAATAAAGAAAGACCACCCCAAATGCTAGATCTCCGATCGTCCCAACTGGGCTCCACTACTGATCAACTGGAAACAAAACCACACAACGAACACGATCTTCATCGAGCTCCCACTTGAGCTCAGTTGCGTCAACTGCACTGGTATCATCGGCACCTGCAACTGTTGGAAGTATCTGTGAGTCACGGGGACTCAGCAATCTCACACCCGCGAGATCAAGACTATTTAAGCTTATGGGTAGGATAGAGTAATGAGGTGGAGCTGCAGCAAGCACTAAGCATATATGGTGGCTAACATACGCAAATAAGAGCGAGAAGAGAAGCAACGCAACGGTCAAGAAGCTAATAGTGATCAAGAAGTGATCCTGAAGCTACTTACGTTCAAGCATAACACGAGACCGTGTTCTCTTCCCGGACTCCGCCGAAAAGAGACCATCACGGCTACACACGCGGTTGATTCATTTTAATTAAGTTAAGTTTCAAGTTTTCTACAACCAGATATTAACAAATTCCCATCTGCCCATAACCGCGGGCACAACTTTCGAAAGTTCAAAACCCTGCAGGGGTGTCCCAACTTAGCCCATCATAAGGTCTCACGGTCAACGAAGGATATTCCTTCTCCCAGGAAGACCCGATCAGACTTGGAATCCCGGTTACAAGACATTTTTACAATGGTAAAACAAGACCAGCAAGACCGCTTGGATGTGCCGAAAATCCCGATAGGAGCTGCACATTTCTCGTTCTCAGGGCACACCGGATAAGCTAAGCGTACATGAACCAACATAAACCAAGTTGCCAAGGGACGGTCCCGCACGGTGCTCTAGTTCGGACAAACACTTAGAGAAGCACTGGCGGGGGGGGGGGGGGGGGGGGGGTTAAAATAAGATGACCCTCGGGCTCGCAAAAACCCAACGGAAGGTTATAGGTTGTTAGGCAAATGTAAAACCAAGGTTGGACCTTGATGGAGGAGTTTTATTCAAAGCGAACTGTCAAGGGGTTCCCATAACACCCAACCGCGTAAGGAACGCAAAATCAAGGAACATAACACCGGTATGACGGAAATTAGGGCGGCAAGAGTGGAACAAAACACCAGGCATAAGGCCGAGCCTTCCACCCTTTACCAAGCATATAGATGCATTAATTAAAAAAGAGATATTGTGATATCCCAACAAAAATATCCATGTTCCAACAAGGAACAAACTTCATCTTCACCTACAACTAGCAACACTATAAGAGGGGCTGAGCAAAGCGGTAACATAGCCAAACAACGGTTTGCTAGGAAAGGTGGGTTAGAGGCTTCACATGGAAATATGGGAGGCATGATATAGCAAGTGGTAGGTAAATGCGGCATAGCAAAAGAGTGAGCAACTAGCAAGCAAAGATAGAAATCATTTCGAGGGTATGGTCATCTTGCCTACAAAGTTCTCAGAGTTGACGAAAGCTTGATCCTCTTAAGCGTACTCAACGGGTTCCTCGATCACGTACTCGTCTCCTGGCTCTACCCAAGGCAAGAACACAAGCAAAGGAACCAACAATCAATCACGGTGCAATGCGCAAGCAACATGATGCAAAAACATTTCATGATACGCGAGATGTGATATGCAATGCATAAGCATGCTCCGGAAGGAAAAGATTGATCAAGGCATCAACATGGAAAACCAAGTGTGCCGCTGGAAAGATGAGATGATTTCAGTCGAAATCGATATAAAGATCACCGGAAACGGATGCACGGTTTGCAAAAGGCAAGCAAAACAATAATGGCACAATTCTGCGATTAACAGCACGATGCCATCTAGAATGCAACAATAAACTAAGCTACTGCAGTCCAACAAAGCAAGAAAGAATATGGCAGTGATCTACTCAAGATTCTTGACAAAACATGAACACTGAGCTACGGCTAAATCACACAAGAGCAGGTTCAAACAAACATGGCAAAAGTGCAAAAGATATCAGCTTCACAGACTTTGTGAAAATACTAACATGTCAAGAATAACATCAGGATGCCATGTTTAGAGCAAGCAAACAACAAGCTACAGGAACTTATCATAGCAATACAAGGCATGCCATGAATCTTATAAATGCATAGAACAAAAGTCCCTTACTGACCATGAGCCAAAAAGGCCCAGAAGATATGATGGCACTCATGTAAACATAGCAAGTTTCATTAACAGATTCATTCTTAGCAGAAAACTGAGCATGGCATACACAACATTATGAAGGCATCTTTGCGAGCTCAAATCACTCATCACAAGGCCTTGCATGAGAAGAAAAGCATGGCAACAGGAAGAAGACATGTTTATGAAGCTAACCAAGGCAAGAGGAAGTTCATAGAATGCATGGATCAACTACAACAACCATGGAAATATTGATTAACAGGTAAACAATCTGCCAGGAACATTTTATAGCAAAAGTAGAGCAAGACTGAGACATGTTAGGGCACTCCATAATTGCAAACAGGGGCATGGATGGATAGAGCATAACCATATGTCCAAATCATCTTTACTGAAGCAACTCAAAACAAGCATGGATCTCATTGTAGAATAATGGTTACATGGCACAAAAATAACAGCAGGAAAAGGACTTAGTAAAATCCTAAGTCCCTGAAATCTGCAATAACACGAAGGCTACTTTGCATGCTTGTGCTAGTCACCACATTGATCACAAAAATACATGGCAAGCACCCTTGTAAAGATAGCATGGCATAGATAAAAACACATGTAGAGCTCAGGCCCATATGATACACACAACAAATGTGACAAAAAAGACAAATCCTCATAATCTGCTAAGTAACATGAGCTAACATTTTATAACACTCTTTCATCAATGATTTGAGCATCAAGATGGACTCAAACAAGCATGTCACAATGGAACAAAATGTAGAACACATCATGGTGAACATTTCGATATATCATGCGCATGAAACGGAGCTACGGTCACAGAGTTATGATGCAATGAATCGGGGCATAATATGTTGCAGAAATAAAAGACTTAGAGAAAATTAACCTCCGAAATCCCAGATCTAGGGTTTCGGGCGCGTGGTTCGAGGCTCGCTGGGATCTTCGCCGGACTTGGGGAAGAAGGGGGCCAGAGAGGAGATGGCCGGACCCGGTCGGAGAGGAGGCCGGAGAGAGACTCGGCGTCCGGCGCTCCTCGGGTGAAGCAGCGGCACGGCACGCGGTGATGACCGGCGAAGTTGGGCTGCGGGCGGCGAGGCGCGTGGAGGAGGCGGCGCGGCGGAGGACGAAGCGACGCGACGGAGGATGAAGCGACGCGGGCGTTCGGGCGTGGTTGGCGGCGGCGGGCAGCGACCTGGGCCGGGAGGGCCCCGCCTGGGCCCCGGCGGGCCGACGCGGGCGGTGACGCGGGGAAGTGGGCGCGGGCGTCTCGGCGAATCAGGAGGTGACACGTGGCGGTGGCGAGGGCGTTGGACACGTCCGGCCGGTGGGGAGAAACGTTAGGACGGCGCTACAAGGATCCGGCTCTATTTCAACAAAATTGTTTTTCACAATACATGCTGATTTGTGGCGATAAGTACCTATTGCCACGAAACAACATTCGTTGGCAGCCGTTGCGACTGGACACATGGTAATAGGTTATTGCAACAAAAAGGCAACTGTGGCAATAAAGTATGCTATTGCAACAACCATGTGGGAAGTCGCCACATGTTTTCCCGTGGCAACACTTGTCTGATGCCACAATTTGCTTTGTGGAGATAGCTTTAATGCAACATGTAACGAATCATGGCAACTGATAGCTCGTGGCGATAGACATTTCTGGCAAGAACCTATGCCAACGACGCTCGTTTCGTGGTGCATAGTGTTCCGTGGCAATAGACAATTGTGGCAATAAACTATGGCAACAATCCTTGTTTTCGTGGTATTAGGCATTTTGCCACGAACCGTACACTTGTGGCATTAAGTTTTCTCGCTACAAATATTCCAGTTGTCGTAACAGAAAATTGCAACATACTAGTTTTGGCGGTGATAAATAGGTATCAAAACAGGTGAAATTTTTGTAGCGAGAAACTATTGCGACAATTTAAATTTCATGGTGCTAACATGTGGCAACCAAAAGTGGATTGTGCCAATAGCCTATTGCAACTCAAAAAAAATAGGAGCATTCAATTACAATATTCAAAACCATACATATAATATGTAGATTCATAAAATTCATAATTCTCATAGCAAATATCCATCAAATGAAACTCAAATTTAATTTAGCCATCCTAATTAAGTGCCAGGACTAAATTGTCCGTGATCAGAGTCCAGTCGAGCTAGTTCTTTGGATCGTGCAATCAAGAAATCAAAAAAAAGTTCTAGTTAATGTGTCCAACATAACATAGGCCATACAATTATTCCAGCCCCATTGTCAAAAAGAACAGTTGCCACATGTACATGTAACTGAGGGATCAGAACAATTTTACAAGTGTAAATGTCTAAAGCATAAGCACATGTACATGTACTAAAATCTTCCAGTATTGATTTAAGTTGTGACTCAATCTATAGTTTCATGTCCCTAGCTAGCACATATTCATTTTTCTAAGTTGTGACTCGATGCTACAACAATGCATGGTGGAAGAGAAGAAGCAGCTATCGAAACCAAATATAACCAAATAGAAATGCAATTTCATCTTAACACATAGTAGACAAAGAGAGATCTTAGAGATAACCTGAAATTTCGAATCAGTACCAAAATACTCAATCATCCATTCCCACTCTTCTGGTTGTAAATCTTCCAGCAGATTAGCCAATCTAGCTGCATCTATTTTGTATGCCTTGTAGGTGGAGCTTACAGTTGATCGCCAGCCTCTATATCGCTCTTCCGCAATTTTGAGAACTTTTTCTTTTGTTTCTGGTGTATCTTCCAAGTCCCATCTGTCCTATAAAGCATACAACAAATGAATAAACATAAGCAATGCATTATCCATGGTGAAATAAGATAAGACATGTGAAAAAGGTTGTATGCACTATGATATCAGTAACAATGAGTCGATGGATGGTAATGTGAATGTCCGACTACATCCTCACTCCAATGAGCAATCTTGAAGGTTTAGCAATTTAACCCATACTGGGATTTTATGCATTATAACAAACTAGTTAGCTTGCACGTGCGTAGCCTTTTGAAGAACTTTTGTCATTTATTCTTGTTACCAAACAATTAAAAAATCAAAAAATAAGAACCTAAATTTATTACGAAATTGTATTAATACAGAACATAGTTGAGAAGCTTCTGCTCAAAATCTAGATGAATATATTTCTCATCATTAGTCACTTGACAATATTCAAATGATAAGAAAATTCTATATCTATTCTCTTTGCCTAATCTGATACGAGTCTAGGGATGTTGGATTCATTATTATGTCAAGTTTTCAGGTTTCGTGAAAATCTTTACATATTTTGCGTTGTAGAGAAAAAAAGCAACAACAGAAATTCATGCAAACTTCGACTCAAGATAATCTATATGACAAATCTTCTTTGTGAATTCTCTACACTCCATTCTTTGAATTTTCTGAAAAAATAAAGCATGTGAGCTCATGTGCTGAAAATATACGTACTATATATATTCGGTTGTGGTAGTAATAGAACCTTTTAACTTCATTGCATTCCGCAAATCGCACATGTTGTTGTAGTTTTCATTACAAATATATCATGTATCGAACATAGATTACTTGACATCAAGTGCTATCGTTCCCACTGATATAACAAACATAAATCCCACTGTTCCCGGTTTGTGCATCCCACAACCATGCTAAAAATAAGTTGTTCTGGCCATCTTCTCTTAGATTTGGTCCTACTGCAGGTAGTAGCAGGATAGACATTGATGATTTTTCTTTTATGTCTAAAAACAAAAAGGAGGTTTATTTCTTGATCAAGGTTGTTCTCACTGCTAAAAAAAGATTCTTCAAAGCCCTTCCAAGTGTTTTATCATGCAAAGTAAGGGCAATGATCCCTGCTACGAATTAAAGAGGACACAAATTTGCAAACCAAATAATCATCACAAGATTTCAGTGAATATAATTAAGCATTTTGCTAGAAAACATGGAAGCAGAAAAGGGCAAATACAATAATTCTTGACCTTTCTATTCCCACATACATAGTTAACATCCATTGTTTGTGTGTGAAAACAAAGTACGAAGCATAGCAAGTACCTCATAGATGGGTGTGTTCTTTTACTCGGTTCAGAATAACATGAAGCTAGCGAACTGGTTCTTCCCAATTCTTGGAGTTCCAGTTAAAAGCATTCTCAGAAGAAAAAATATTATTAAAGGTTCGGAATTATTGAATCAACATTGAACCAAAAATATCTTAAGCTACAAATGTATCTAGAATATTCTATAAAGAAAGGTCCATAGCAGATTGAAAATACATCTTGCAGACTGGATAGAACAAATTACCTTTGGTGCCTTTCCACCAAGGCGAGTAGCACACTACTCAAGTTCTTTCCTTGCATCATCACATCCTTTGACATTTTTAAATGTCGTAACATTCTGCATACAAAGGATCATGCTGAATATACATATGTTTACTCACTTTTCTGGACTGAACAATTGTACAATCTAATTTACGATTGTTGTTAGTACCATCTAATATCTAAGTAATATGTACAACACATATGATTGTTATTAGTAGTATTTATTTTACGACGTGCGTTAAAATCAAGCAATTGCATGGTAGTAGTGGCGCTACACTTTCCCTCGATGTGGTTGCGAACCTGTGATGTTAACTTTGAGAACCAAACTGGTTTGATAACTTAAGAAAAGGCCAGGGAATGTCAAGGTCAACTATTATACCGGAATAATTAACCTTGGGACCAATCCCTCTATTATTATTATGTTGTTGTTGCTTCTACAGCTACAACTAATACATATGGTCTAAAATGTTGTGAAATGCATATTTCTGTCAAGCGTTAGTCCCACCAATTCAAGGATGTGAACGAATTACTTTCAATCTAAAAATCTAAATTAACACAAAGCTTCCCAGTACAAAAAGTAGTAAATTATCACAATTCACCTTGAGCCCGGAAATGTAGAATTGGTTAAAGGAAATCAAGTAAAAGATTAAGTAGGTGTGTGCAATCTGAATTAAGAGACGCTACCATAGGTATAATCCAGAGCTAATACTTAATCAGAAATACATCCAATGCAATCCCTTGTTAACCTACTCAAGCTGCCTCCGCACGGCCACTCTGTAACTCTTCAAGATATCACGGCGACTATGTGCTAGCTTTGCTTCCTTTTGGAGCATTCAAGAACAGATTTACATATATCTCTCATCATTTTAAGTGCAGATTGGCTTATCAGTCACATTATTAAAGCCTAACTTCTCAATGAGCTGCTACAAAGACAACACACTAGCAATAGCAGATATTCTTCATACTCCCTCCGGTCCTTTTTACTCTGCACATTGGATTTACCGAAAGTCAAACTTTGCTAAGTTTGACCAAATTTATATTAGAAATTATTAGCATCTATAATATCTAATAAATATAATATGAAAATATATTCCAAGATGAATCTAATGATATTGGTGTTGTTATGTGAATGTCTATAATTTTTTATATAAACTTGGTCAAAGTTGGATGAGATTGACTTCGGAAAAACCTAATATGCAGAGTAAAAAGGACCGGAGGGAGTAACATTGTTGCTTTACAAATAAAAGAAATATTGTTAGTTTTTGGTTTGATTAGTACTCATACACATATAGTTGCAGAATTATGTAGAGCAGATGTGAATTCTAACATGTCATACTGAACTCCTCGTGGCCTTCTAGCTGTGGGTGTCACCGTCACGATCACACATGGCACATCGTCTTCATCATCCGACATCTTCACAATAGAATCAGAGTAAGAAACATTGTAGTTCTGAACTACATTATGCGAAATTATCAAAAACAGGAGATACTACATTAGCAGTGCATGGCTCCTCCACGTTTAAAGGAGGCAAGCCAGACTTCTATCTTAATGCCCGGGGGAGGGGAGCCATGCGACCGGCCATGGCCCGACTTCGCCAAACGTAGGCGCCGCCAAGGGAGGGCGCACTGGCCGGGGTTCGCGGCGGGCAGCACCGGGGCGGGCCGGGCGGTGTCGCCCTGTGATGCAATGAATAGGGCGAGCGAGCGGGTCGGCGCTCGCGAGTCTCGGGCAGCGGACGAGGGGCGGTGGCCGCGGGCTGGGGTCTCCGGCAGCGGGCGAGGGCGACGGCCTCTGGCAGCGAGCGGGCGGGGTCGCGCGGGTGTCGAGCAGCCGACGGGGCGTGCGACGGCGAGCTAGCATGGCCGAGGACACGGAGACGCGGCCAGCGTCCGCAGGCGCGAAGGAGAGGGAGGAGGTCGAGATTGAGGATGACGTCTCCTCTTTGGCGGCACCGCACGACGCTAGGATTTCTGGATGTTCTACGATGGGAGGAGATCGGGAGAAAGAACAACCTGAAACATTCGTTTATAGTGAAATCTCTACAAAGACATATTTAGGAACGGAGGGAGTATATGCTGCTAAATCATCTCACGACCGTCGTCTTCCCTCCGAACTAGATCGGAAGATTCCCGATGAAATCGTCCCACGTCCATCATCTTCCCTAAGTCCGGTGGTAGGCGGCATGTGGGAAGCTCGAACCAATGGCCGGTGGAAAGTTTCGAGCTCATGGGCGAAGATCAGGAAGAGGGACAACGGAACTGCTTGGTCAGCACCGAGGATGGAGGAAGCGGGCGAAATGAGCCATGGCCGACCAGGAGCGACATGCAAGGTCAGAGGGGCGGCTCACGGGCTGGGGCTTGTCGCCCGGGTCAGGACGGCACGAGCTGCAGCCTGGTAGGGGTGGCTGTCGCGCGGAAGTAGGGGTCGCGACCTGTGCTAGCGCGTTGTCGTCGGACGCTTCGGTTGTAGGTACAACCAGGTTTTCCCTACAATTTCGAAAATCATTTCAGAAAAGCAGCAAAAACTTGGCCAGTTTTGAACGACAACTTACAGAAACCTCATGTGTTGATGAGACGGTCGATCTATGTCACTCTCGATCTCATATTTTGATCTTGAGATGGGATGATCTCAACATCTTTTATCTTACCCATTATTGAGGAAATCGTTAACTGGTAACTGCTCGGTTGGCTGGCGAGTAGGGGATTAATAGGCTAATCGGCAAGTTAATCGGCCATTTAATCAATTAATCGGACGATTTATCAGTTTATCAGCTACTTGGTGACCCTGTGTGTCGGGGATATACCCCGCGGTGTAAACCGGCCGGAAATTAACCCGGCCGGACTTGGCGGTTTATCTGAAGACCCCGCTGACACTTGGCGAGTTACTGGCGACCCGCCCTGACCTGGCGGTTTACAAGAAACCCACCTGGTCATTATGACTCACTCGTGATCCGGCGTGCGGGATCGACGGATGACAAGGCTCAAAGCCCAGAAGGCCGGTTCACGTTTAATGGTGGGCCGGCTTAAGAGGAAAGGCATGAGGAACATTATCTTACAAGGAGCTAAGACCTAGACTTGTATCCGGTTTGTATTAGAGATAGACTAGTCGTAATCCTAATAGGACTCCACGTGTAAACCGCCCCTTCAACATATATAAGGAGGGGCAGGGCTCCCCAAAAGGGGGACAAGATTGACAAGTTCCACAAGTTAGATTTAGACAATAGCTCTCGAGATAGAGCACTCTTATAACCGTGATCATCATCATCAATGAAGCAGGATGTAGGCTTTTACCTCCACCGTGAGGTGCCGAACCTGGGTAAAACATCGCGTCTCTCGTCTCGCTCAACCCCTCTCAAGCTACCACATAGATGCGTTGGCCTCGCGACTAAGTCCTCACACTAAGGACATCTGCCGTGACAAATCCACGATAGTTGGCGCCTACCGTGAGGCCTGCGCATAGTGGTGATGAGTTCTTGAAGGGAACTTTTCAGGGATCGTGGAGCTCGCGATTGATCGGACGAAAAAGCGCCACGGAAAGCGCGTAAGATAACCCCTTGGACAGATTACTACGTGCAGACCGGGTCAAATCCAAGGAAACATCGTGTACTACTTCAATTAGTAGTAGTACTACTAGTGCGGATTACGTGAAGCTACTGTTTGGTCTTCAATTTTTACTGCCACTCCAAGAGTCACCAGATGCAGGCGCATAAACTAACTTGGATTGTGCTTTAGATAACTTTGGACGAGCAGAGTCTAGTAATGTTTCGATGGATTGGATCAAAAAGGCGATCTGGAAGACTGCACGTGGAAGTCAAACTAGGAACGGCCCGGACAAGGACAGGGACGGGGATTGGATTAGGTCTCTGCTACCGTGACCACGTTCCGAGCCACCCCCGCGCGGACCTCGCGTCGAGCTGCATGCTTCTGCCGGTGTGTTTCCGCTTCAAGTTGTTACTACCGTGGCCTCCCGCCATTGAGCCGCCCTGTTGAGCCACCCCGGGTCAAAATCTTGCCTTCGAGCATCTCCGTGTTAAGTTGCCGAGCTACCGCCAACAGGCTGCCGGCTGCGTCCACCTACGCTGTTGTGACTCTCGGCTCCGAGGCAAGCCTGCAGTACTGCTTTTGCTACGATTGAAGCAACCAGGTTATCTCTGCCTTTGCTATGGTCCAGCATCGAGCCATCTCCACTCAATCTCGGTTGAGCCGCCGGGCCACCACGGCATTGAGCTGCTACTTCAAGCTGTCGCACCTGCCCAGGCCGGCGCGGCGTTCGCCTCTGCAGCACTCGCCGTCTCTGTGTAACGCGACCTCGTGAGCCACTCGGCCACGCGGGACAACATCCGCTGTAGCCTTGTGCCTCTGCGTTAGAGCGCGGCCCTGCTGCTTCCCTTGCCGGTGCGCCAAGACGCCCGTCGCTAAACCGCTGGCCGCCTCTACTGCCTATCTTCACCGAGTCATCGACGTACTGCCGATACTAGTACATGGGGGAAGAGAACGACAGAATAACAGCCATGCATGGCACATCTACACTGATATTTGGTCCGATCAAATTCTAGCCTGCGCACGGATCATTTGTCGTCCGGATAAATCAGGTGATATTCATCCGAGTCTACTTTTAACACATATTGTTTTTTATCAAAAAACAATCTATCTTTGCTGCAATATTTTTATGCTGGATAATTATTTATGACAAATGTATTGTTATACTGCGGACATGGAGCGCGTGCCAGCATAGTTTTGCAGTGGCGTTCTTCCGGGCCATGCTGCTCGACGGATACACATACAAATCGCCACCCCCGCTGTTCAGTTTACATCCGTCCACGCATGCGGCCGACTCATTGTCCGCGCCGGTTTACAAACATCACGGCCGACGTACCCGTCCGCACCGGTTTACCACACTGCGGCCGGTTCACCCGTGATTAATTTCAGCTTCATACAGTTATCATCAACTTCATGGCGGTTTATTTCCGGCCTAAACACATCAGGTGATACCCATATGAAATATATTTTATTAGCACATATTATTTTTTATCAAAGAGCAGTTTATCTTGCCTTGGTCTGCAATACTGTTTATGCAGGACAATTGTTCATTGCAAATGAGGCGCTATGTTACAGGCACGGAGCACGAGCTAGCAACGTTCTGCACTGGCGTTTCGTCTGTGTCCTACCACCCGGTGAATGAACGTGAGAAGGTCGCCGTCCCTGTGGCCCGGTTTACATCAGCTTGCCGGGACTGCGCCCGCGATTAACTCGCCCGTCCGAGCCGGTTTATGACACCAGTGCTGGTCTTCCCCGTCCGCACCAGCTTACAATGCCACGGCCGACTCATCTATCCGAGCTGCCTCTGATCTTGCGGTCGTCCTTGTCGTTCGTCTCTCGCGGCCTGGTCTACATCAACATACCGGGCCGCACCTGTCTGCATGAGCTGTTTATTGAGTATGAGCAAGTCACAGCTTGAGTAGCCCGGCTTTTCTTTCAACAAAATGGAGGCAAATCATCATACACTATCAACCGCAGTCTGCACTGGGTGGTTCAATGGGCAGGCGCACAAATCGCCACCACTACAGTTTGGTTAACTTCAAATCACCAGTTGGAAGGAACCATTGGCCGAGTTGCTGATACGGCTCATATGGGATCATTTACAACCCGCCACAGTCACCTCAACCTTCTATGGATTCACATCGTGCTATCAACGCCAATGATATACAAGTTATGCCGGTTTATATCACGGTCAAATATGGAGAATCTCAAGCCAACTCCTCGAGTCACCTTGAGACTTGGGGGCTACAATGATATGACTTAGCAAATGTTGCCGGTTTTCAGTGAAGTCAAGATAACCCGGTACGTTGGAGGGAAAGATAACCCGGTCCCGGATTCACATCGTGCTGTCAGAAGATTTCCGGATTAGAACGTGCTGTCAGAAGATTTCCGGATTAGAAAGTATGTGATAGTTACAAAATCCTAGCTCAATGAAGAAGTTTCGGGTCATCAGAAAAGGATTCTGGTCTACAATCCGGTACAAGGGAAATTTGTTCTCCAACAAAGCTTTGATGCTCTCAAATCCGGTTTAAGAATGTCCGGTTCAAAAAGGAATTAACTTCTCGCAAGTTCGAGTTTAAAGGCCGTCAGAAAATTTCCGGCTAAAAATGAAGATTCCGGTTTAAAATCCGGTTCAAGGGAAAGATGTCTCCCACAAAGCTTTGAAGCTCTCAATATCCGGTTCAAGATCCCGGTTCAAAGAAGAATTTATCTCTTGCAAAAGTTAAAAATTGCCGAAGAGGACCTGCTGCCATGATGCGCGGTTCAAACATGGATATCCTGCCTTATTGGCTTATCATATTATTGATCACTTGGGGGCTTGGTTGTATCCGAACCATAGCAACACCTTTTGATAGGCGTAAAGCCACAGCATCACTTGGGGACTTGTGGTCACGTCTGAACCATAGTCACACCTCTTGATGGGCGAGAGCCACCATATCACTTGGGGACTTGGTCACGTCTGAACTAGTCATACCTCTTGATCGGCCTAAGGCCACAGAATCACTTGGGGGCTTGGTCGAACCCGAACCATTGCCATGCCACTTGATCGGCATAAATGCCACGGTTTCATTTGGGGACCTAGCTGACTTGAACCATAGCTACACCTATCGGGAGCTTGGTCGTGTCCGACCATGGTAACGCCATCTGATCAGCTCAAATAAGCCTCTTTTTGCAAACGGTTTTATCATTGCCTTTGCTTCACAATTTTCTTTGATAGATATTTCTTTCTTTTTGTTGTGTTTTAAAACCGACATTTCTTAAACCGTTTCGACTGTCAATTACAAATGGACGGGACATGGTCAAATCTTAATCCGGAGACTATCTGCCGGGTTTGATTTTTGTTACCATCCTATTATGGAGTAAACCGGTGTTTATCAATCTGGCTCGGCTTTCAACTACAAGTTGTCAGTACACGATCAAGTTATAATTCGGAGACTATCAGCCCGGTCTAGTTTGACTACAAGTCACCAGTATTATATATGGTTAATCCGGTGTTTATCACAAACCCGATATGGTTTTATCATAAACCGGCACAATATGGAAGGAGTTATCAGTACTCAAAATTTGGATTATTACCTTTACTACAAAAAGTTGGTAGAACCAACAATGTGATTCAATGTCATAGGTATGATATATTTCATATTTGATTATTCTTAAGTGCAACCTTGGTTATAAACCCGGGTTATATGTTGGGCATTATGACCCGTCCGGCGGTAAACTGCCAGGACACTTTAAACTTGTTGTATGCAGAAACAGGTTTGTTAAACCGACCTGGCTTTGGACTATAAGTCGCCAGTATATATATATATATATATATATATATATATATATGGATTGCGCCATTGGAATCATGCGCTTATAAATCATTGGGTTATATTATTCAAATAGCCAAGTTTGGCTGAATTTTCATTATGATATTGAATGAATAAGGTTTTCATCGGATTATATTATTTTGAATAGCCAACATGGCTGGATTTTTATGGTTATTAATAACCTGTATTATTGAGTTTTCAAAGTTGCTATAGCGCAATGTCTACTATTTTATCAAAGGATATGATTTATTCTACAATGGAAGGAATAGTCCCGAGTCGCTGCAGGCTTACAACCCGGCATTTGGGGGCTACATTATTCAAATCGAGATTACATGCAAGTCTCATGTCGCTGCAAGCATGCATCATGACACTTGGGGGCTAATGCAAAGTCATTTTTACTAGTCTTATTGAAGACCCGACTCATCATATTATAATGAGCCGGCCCTTGGGGGCTACCAATTGCTCCTGTCAACAATTCAAGGTACACAAGTTTTCGTCCATAATATTGAAGGATCCATTGCTCAGTTGGTAAAGCACAGGGCTCTTAACCTTGTGGACGTGGGTTCAAGCCCTACGATGGATGCTACATTATAAGATGTTATTTTCATTGAAGTATATATCAAAGTCCCAGCTCAATATTATCTTACTGAGCCGGCCCTTGGAGACTACACGTTGCTGTTCAAAGTTTACATTATTATATTTACAAAGTTCCTGCTCATTATTGCATAATGAACCGGTCCTTGGGGGTTACACTGATTGAAGTTGTTATAAGCAAATTACAAGTCCCAGGTTGCTGCAAGCATGACAACCCGGCACTTGGGGGCTACATATATGGATTATTCATTTTATATGATTGAGATGAACTAATCAGATTTCTTCAAGGTTGAAACACTTATTGGAGCAAGTCTTAAGTTATCACTATGTTCTCCTCTTAAGACTTGGGGGCTACAGGTATTATGCATATAAAGGAGGAACATCTTCATTTTATTAGTTTTGAGCAAATCAGGAAGATCAATTACATGACCCGGTGTCCACAACAATTATGACCCGGCGCCATCAATATTTATAAACCGGCCATTTTGGTAATATTAAATCGGCAAGTTTTACATCTTCAAACCGGCTGAATATCAGAAAAGTATTTTCAGACCCATATTTCTTAAACCGGCGGAGCTGAGTCAAAGTAGTTATTCTTCACAATATTTGTCGGTGACAAGCCAATGTCGGCAAATTGATTATGAAGCTGGTCTGTTGACCCGGAATTCCCAGAAGGAGGAAATAACAAGGACTTAAGGATGATCAGGTACTGGTTTACAAAAATTCTTAACCCGGAGCATAACCTGTCAAATTTGTTCTTGTGTTTATTTTGCAGCATAAGTTTACCATGAATAAATCCAAGCTAAACTTGGGGGCTAATGTCGGGGATATACCCCGCCATGTAAACCGGCCGGAAGTTAACCCGGCCGGACTTGGCGGTTTATCTGAAGACCCCGCTGACACTTGGCGAGTTACTGGCGACCCGCCCTGACCTGGCGGTTTACAAGCAACCCACCTGGTCATTATGACTCACTGGTGATCCGGCGTGCGGGATCGACGGATGGTAAGGCCCAAAGCCCAGAAGGCCGGTTCACGTTTAACGGTGGGCCGGTTTAAGAGGAAAGGCATGAGGAACATTATCTTACAAGGAGCTAAGACGTGGACTTGTATCCGGTTTGTATTAGAGATAGACTAGTCCTAATCCTAATAGGACTCCACATGTAAACCGCCCCTTCAACATATATAAGGAGGGGCAGGGATCCCCAAAAGGGGGACAAGATTAACAAGTTCCACAAGTTGGACAAGTTAGGTTTAGACAATAGCTCTTGAGATAGAGCACTCTTATAACCGTGATCATCATCATCAATATCAATGAAGCAGGATGTAGGCTTTTACCTCCACTGTGAGGGGCCGAACCTGGGTAAAACATCGCGTCTCTCGTCCCGCTCAACCCCTCTCAGGCTACCACATAGATGCGTTGGCCTCGCGACTAAGTCCTCACACTAAGGACATCTGCCGTGACAAATCCACGACACTATGAGTAGGGATTAATCGGCAAGTTAACTGGTTAATCGGATGAATTCTTGAACAGGGATCTTACCGGATAGTCCGTGGAGGGTTCCTCCACACTAGAGTAGATCCAACATAATCATGTCATTTTTGTTTCAACGAAAACCATAAAGATTCAACTGTGTAAATTAACAACCAAACCAATTTCATTTTGAGATCTTTTGTGTTAGGAACGTGTTGTTTCAACATGGATCTACAATTGTGTAACTTTCTTTACTCCCAAGTTGCCAACACACCCCACCACCGGAGGCCATATTCACGTCACGCGCCTCCCAACATAGCTGCTAGGAAGTTGGATCGCACCGCCGCAACCCTCCGCATCCGACGCCCTTGTCCGTCAGATTCGTCCCGCATCGGATCCACGCGCGAGGGGGCAAAGGAGCCCTGCCGCCGCCATCCTTGTTGGAATATCATGCTTTAGTTGCTATATCAAGTTCTAATAGTATAATTGATGCTACTTTTGTAGTTTAATTTTAAAAAATCATCAAATTTGAAAACAGTTCTTCGAATTTAAAAAAAGTTAATCAATTTGAAAAGGTTCATTTGTTTCGAAAAAATTCATCAAATTTGGAAAAAAGTTCATTGATATTTTAGACAGTTCACAAATTAAAAAATTCATCAATTTTGAAAAAAAGTTCACGAATTTGAGTAAAAGTTCATGGATTTCAAAAAAAAGCTTCATCGGTTTAAAAAAGTTCATGAATTTGAAAGGAATCCATGCATTTAGGAAAAAGGAAAAAAAGATAAAAAAACAGAATAACAGAATAAAAACGGCAGGAGAAAAAACCATGAAATGACAGAACAAATAAAAAAAGTAAAAAAGCATGTATATCACAACCGATGGGATAGCCTAGTGGTTTGCGTTCTTTCCTTTCGTACGGAGATATCATCGGATCAATCCTGTCAGCTGCACTTTTTTTGTGAGTTTAAAGAAAAGAAATACAAAAGTATATAACTTCGATCCCTGCGAGGCGGTAGGCTCCCGGTGACGAAAAGAAATACAAAAGCATAGAAGTTTCCCAAAACCGGTATGAGTTAAACGCTAAACAGGTCAGCCCACTCCGGAGCGCTCGGCGGATAACCTGTGCGTAACCCCGACTATTTGATGCAGAGAACGGCAAATTAGGGTTTCCGCTGGCGTATGGCCAGAGAGGCGACCGCCCAGGGCCCAGGCCTGGGGAGGGGCCCATAATCTGCTACGCATGTAATGTATAGCCCAGCAAGCAAATAGGTAGGAAAAAAATAAGGGAGGAAACGAACAAAAGGAGGGCTAATTGCCTTTGGCTGATGAGAGAATTCCTTATTTGGCCCTTTCTTAAAATTTGTTTCCTTTTTTGGCCCAAAAAACTTCTTTCTTCTCTTTTTGACACATAAACTTTATTTTGTTCCCTATGTGACACTTTCGTCAGTTTTATGCCTTCGTCGGCCGTTTTATGCCTTCTTTCTTCTCTTTCGTCAGTTTTATGCCTTCCCAGGGGTAAAATGAAGTTTTTTGGGCCAAAAAGGGAAGCAAAATTTAAGAAAGGGCCAAATAAAGAATTCTCTCTTGGCTGATTGCTAGCGCTAGGTGAAGCCGGCCGGCCGCACGCATCAATCGCATCGCTTTATGCCTTCGTCTCTTCCTCAACCGTCGGCCGTCGCTCGGGATTCTTCGTTGGCTAGGTCTTGCGCCGCCCCCGTGCGCCCTTGCCGGCGACCTGGAGTGCCGCCGTCGCGCTGCGTTGGCCCTCACGTCCGGCCATCCGCGAGACTACGGCCATGAGTTCCTTGTCCAGCCTTTCACAAGTAATTCATCCATCCCTAGATTCAATGCAGATGATTAGGGTTCTAATGTGTAAGTTTAGGACTTCGGGGCCATGACGTTTGAGTTTATCTTAGGGCATTCCAAAACATAGAACCGACCCTGATTGAGCCTTTCCAAGTTGCAATGAATAACCAAATAAGTATATCATACTCATAGAATTTATTCAGAGTTTAACGAACCATATGATTCAGGCTTTTTAAATCAACTTAATGACACGAACCACTAAATGGACAAGAGACACTACTCATTGGTAGCTGAATTCTTGATCGGGATGGTACCAGATATTTACACGAGACCCCAGTGCGTTCACCAACATTCGCAACACTGAGGATGAGCGTTTAAATCCCTGCGCACGCGAAGTCCTCCACATTTTTTGGTTACTGTGCGGTGGTCGGCCCCACTTGTCATCACCCCTGGAGGTCAATGTGGATGCCACCCGCGCCAGTCAGCCCCAGTGAGGCCACGGGCCCGCAGGTCAGCGGTTGCGGCTATAGAAGTCCTCAGTCAGATTCAGCTACAGATCTGGATCAAACAATTTTCATACCAGGCCCCCTTTATTTTTGGTTTCACTTGACAAGTCCCTGTTTTGGTAGAAAACACCCTAGTTTTAAAATGGCAACAACTTGGTCATTTCAAATCCAAATTTAACAAATTAAATATATATTCCTATCAAGAAAGTGTGTTCTATCCATTTATAGATTTTTCCCATTGTTTTGGTTAATTGAAATTGGTGCAATTAAAATATATTTTAATTACTCCTTAAAGCTTGCAAAAATCATAACTTAATATCTATAAATTCAAATAATATATTTTCCACTGTTTTACTTGTAACTAATGCAACGTCACACTGATGTTGCAATATATTTCTGAATATTACCACAAATAGTTATTCTGTTGAAATACCTAGTCTCTATTACAACAAGATGGTTGCCTCGCGCAAAGAAATTTGTTTGTCGCAATATAGCTACCATATTGCAACGCCGATACAGTTTGTTGCAATAGATAGCCACTTTTTGCAACAATATTTGTAACTAATGCAACGTCACGCCGATGTTGCAATATCTTTTCAAATATTGCCACGAATAGTTATTTTGTTGAAATACCTAGTCTCTATTACAACAAAATGACTGCTCCCACGCAATGGAATTTGTTTCTCGCAATACCGCTACCATATTGCAACATCGATACAGTTTGTTGCAACATGAGGCATGTATTGCAACAAAGTTAGTATTTATCGCGACGAAACTAAGTTATGGCAATATGTGCAGCCTATTACCACAAGCGGAGAATTTGTGGTAATATTGCGTTTTATTGCAACAAAACATAGTTGTAGTAATAAATTTCATTGCAATAGACCGGAATCCTTGTAGTGCTAGGGTTTCGTCCGCGAATTTGAGGAGGGGTGCACATATTTATACCTAGGAGGTAGGAGTGTCCAAATGGAGTGTAGTTTTCGACCACGCGATCGTGAACCGACGGCGGAGGACATGGAAGTGGTTTGGAAGGGTTATTGGGCCGTTTTGGAGGGGTGTTGGGCTGCAACACACACGAGGCCTTTGCGGTTCCCCGGTTAACCGTTGGAGTATTAAACGGACTCCAAATGACATGAAATTTGACAGGGGTTCTACCGGTGGTGTACCAAGGCCGCTTGGCAAATCTCGGTCCATTCTGAGAATGTTAAACACCCGCTCACGAAAAGAGACAAAAGGGGGACGCCGGAGGACGTAGGAGTGTCGGATTACAAAATGGACAACGGGAAAAATGCTCAGATGCATGGGACGAACACGTATGCAAATGAGATGCACATGATGGCATGATATGAAATGCATGACATGAACAAAATGCAAAACAAAGACAAAAACCCAACCACGAAGGGATTCTCATATCGCATCTTCGGGAAAGGCAAGAGTCGGAGTTATAGATATGGAAAGTTGTATCCGGGGTGTTACAACACTCCACCACTACGAAAGGATCTTGTCCCGAGATCTAGGATGACACCGGAGGGAAATGGAAGAGGCAGATAAGAGGTAAACTAAGTTGCTTCTTTGACAAACGAGTGAAACCAAAGAACCTTGAAAGGTTAAACCATTTCGAGAAAGAATACAACGGAGATGAACGGAGTTGACAATCTCCGTCAGAAAAGATGAACAAGGAAGAACCAATTCGGGCAGCACTCCGGTTGAAAAGTGATACGAAACTTGATAAGATGAAAAGAACTTGAGAAGAGGGCACAACACTCCGGTTAGATGGATAAGCATGAAAAGAACACAATCCTCACAATTCGAGATGATGAGTGAAGAGAGCAACATCACAATGCCTCCAGAAGAGAGAATAGAAGATAGATCATTGTAAAGAAAGAATGGAGAAGAAAATGCCCACTTTTGCCACAAAAGAGCTTGAAAAGGCATCCTTAGGAGAAGGGTCGAACAGAGTTGTTGGAAAAACCAACAACAAAAAGAGTAATCTTGTTGTGGGCTTGTGAAAAAACATCTCGAAAACTTTGAGGTGAAAATTCTGCCACTAACGGAAACAATAGATTGGATTCATATGAACAAGGAGATGAGAAGCTTATTTCACTAGGAGGATAAATGAAGAACTTGGATCATTTATAAGCACCATAGCTAGCAACAATCCTTAGGAAATGCTTTAGGTGAAATATAATCCAAGATAATTCTAATGAAGGGATTGATGGGTTGAAAAGATGTCTTGAATGAACTGAAAATGATGGATTTAAGATATGTCATTTCGGCCAACTTGTGAATCATGAAACATGAAGGGAGCCGTCAAAATGACATAGCACCACCTCAAAAGATAAGGTATAATGAAATTCACTTCGGAATGCAAGATGAAGAATACTTGAGCTCCTTTGAAAAAGAATCTCGACGAACACTTCGAGAAGGAATTAAATCCTTGATGAGCCATCATGTAGAGCCTCCCTAAAGAACTCCGGTAATAAAAGAATGATCAAACGAAAGGAAAGTTGAAAGAACTCCGGTAATAAAAGGATGATGAAAAGAAAGAGAAGTTGAGAACACAAGGTGAAGCCTTGCGATGATTAGATGGAGCTCACGATGATATAACCGAGAAAACATGGAACTCCGGAAAAGAAAAGATGGAACACTAGAAACCAAGAATTTGATGAACCTCCGGAATAAGGAATTGAATTCACTTGATGAAACAAGAATAAGAATTACATTATGCTTATCCTTCACCAACTAAATTGATGACGAGCAAACGGATTTGGCATACTACTTATTCTCGTAGAAAGGATTAAGATAGATATAGCGTCAACTTGAGAAAGTCTTCAACGAATCATCGGTAGGATTTGAAAGAACGAAAGAGTTGATACGATAATGAAGGAAGAGAAATCTTGAACCAAACCACCATAAGAATAGAAAATGAACGAAGAAAAGATAAGGAAACACCCGGGGAGAATTAGAGAACGAATGCCGATACTTGAGGGAAATTAGATACAAGAGAATGAAGAGATCACAATTGATTAGAGAATATTTGATCGATGCACCAGTAAAATTTGGAGAATGAGAGCTGAAAGTTGAGAATGAATAATTTTGAAATGATGGGCTCCGGAGAATCAAACTGAAAAGACTCCTGAATTGCTCTGGATGGGAGAAAAGAATTCTCACAATCAAAAACAATTATGAGAGGATGGCATCAAGGTTGAACCCCACATCTCTAAGAGAACGGATAAGATTTGGAGGAGACACTCTTCTTCGGTCTTCAGAATCCGAGAATGACAGCGAGAAACACCAACATGAATTGTTGAGATACTCCAAGATGAAGAATAGAAAGGTTGAGCCAACGACGAAAAGAATTGGACAGATCATGGAGAAATACAAATGACTGATGATAATTCATTCTTACGTCAAGCTTGGAAAAGAATTTGAGAGTAACTCCGGGGAGATTAGAAGAGTGAGGTAAGATCCAGGGAAAAGACCTGTGGGTTAGGGCCCACTCAAAAGAAACACCATTGAACGATTGCTTGAAAGATATTGCACCGGTTGAATTAAATGGCTTGAATGAGATAGCATCCTGAAAAGAACTTGAGCGAATTGAGAATGAAAAACTTGAATCTTCTGAGATATCTTCAGGACTCCGGAGGAATTGAATAGCAATCGGGGAATGATTATGAGATGCACCAGCATGAGAAAGCATTGGACAAATGAAAGGACTATGCTCAAAACCAAGTATTGAATTGAATCCATCGGAAAATAAAATAAAGAAGATTGATGGACTAGTAGAACATCTTCATGAGAAACACCGGGTAAGAACATTGATTGAAAAGAATGACGAGACTTCACATCAATAAGATGGATACTTGATTCAGAAAACCAAGTCCTTGAAGAAAAAGGGGAGGATGGGTGGGAAAACAAAGGCCACTTGGGGGAAGATGAAACGAACAACGTTGGGAAAACCGAGAGGTGATCTTGCAGATGTTGAAATGATCGGATCCACTTGAAGAGGAACACGCCGGTTGAAAAGAATTGACATGACAACCTCGATGATCAGGAAGGATTAGTATTCACATAGAAATGTGAGAACACCACTTAGGAAAGGTATGGAATCAACACTTGACTTCGAAGAAACTCGAATACCACAAATGAAAACAAAAACAAAGGATTGGCTCGCAAAATAATCCGGAAACAAACATATGATAGATCCCATATCTTATCATGTGTCAGTTGGAAAGATTATTCTAGGAGCTACTTGAATTCCCACTTATAAACTCCCGAAACTTTCTGGTTATGCAATCAGGTGTTGGGGATACAGGGGAAGCATAATATCTCACCCAAAACTAGCAAATCCTACATCCAGCTGTATCCATCCTTCAACACATAACCAAGAAACCTTCGGAAATCATGTACCTCAACCTTTGAAAAGCATCCGTTATTCGAGTTATGGCAATACTCCCGAACTCCCGCCCCAGTACTGGGTGGCGTCAAGGTTATCTCACCAACAACTGCATAAAAGAGATTTTCGATGTCAGCGAACTGAGGTATTCCAGAACTGCAACGATAAAATTGTGACGACAACACCTCGGAGCTCAACTCCCCGGGACACTGCCACAACCCCTAAATGTCAGGAGGCACCAAGAACAATGTTCTCGTCACAAAACCATCGGAACGATTCCAAGATACCCGCGTGATCCTAATTTCTTTCATGAAATTTGAGGAGAGAAGAGTCAACACTCTATGTCAGGAGGCCTCACCAGAGCGACGAAGGGACCGAGGAGTAAAAAGAATCCCACTCTCCGATATATATAATCCTAAGATGCAAAACATTTTGTTCTAGAATCAACAACGTCAACGATTCGAACAAGCAGGGGGCTCCTAAGTCGGGGAAGGCTCTGATTACCAACTTGTAACACCCAAAATGCGGCTATAACTCCCACGTGTTGGGGCATGACTTAGAGGCATAGCCGCATGGTAGGTCTGTCACAAGAGGGGTAATCTTTACACATCCCATGTACTGAATAAGAAAGGGATAAAGAGTTGGCTTACAATCGCCATCCCCGACCGCCCCAACTGGGCTCCACTACTGATCAACTAGAAACGAAACCACACAACGAACATGATATTCATCGAGCTCGCACTTGAGCTCAGTTGCATCGAGTGCACTGGTATCATCGGCACCTGCAACTATTTGGAAGTATCTGTGAGTCACGGGGACTCAACAATCTCACACCCGCGAGATCAAGACTATTTAAGCTTATGGGTAGGATAGAGTAATGAGGTGGAGCTGCACAAAGCACTAAGCATATATGGTGGCTAACATATGCAAATAAGAGCGAGAAGAGAAGCAGCGCAATGGTCAAGAAGCTAATAGTGATCAAGAAGTGATCCTGAAGCTACTTACGTTCAAGCATAACACGAGACCGTGTTCTCTTCCCGGACTCCGCCGAAAAGAGACCATCACGACTACACACGCGGTTAATTCATTTTAATTAAGTTAAGTTTCAAGTTTTCTACAACCAGATATTAACAAATTCCCATCTTCCCATAACCGCGGGCACGGCTTTCGAAAGTTCAAAACCCTGCAGGGGTGTCCCAACTTAGCCCATCACAAGGTCTCATGGTCAACGAAGGATATTCCTTCTCCCAGGAAGACCCAATCAGACTCGGAATCCCGGTTACAAGATATTTCGACAATGGTAAAACAAGACCAGAAAGACCGCCCGGATGTGCTGGCAAATCCCGATAGGAGCTGCACATATCTTGTTCTCAGGGCACACCGGATAAGCTAAGCGTACATGAACCAACATAAACCAAGTTGCCAAGGGACGTTCCCGCATGGTGCTCTGGTTCGGACCAACACTTAGAGAAGCACTAGCCGGGGGGGGGGGGGGTTTAAAATAAGATGACCCTCGGGCTCGCAAAAACCCAAGGGAAGGTTATAGGTTGTTAGGCAAATGTAAAACCAAGGTTGGGCCTTGATGGAGGAGTTTTATTCAAAGTGAACTATCAAGGGGTTCCCATAACACCCAACCGCGTAAGGAACGCAAAATCAAGGAACATAACACCGATATGACGGAAACTAGGGCGGCAAGAGTGGAACAAAACACCAGGCATAAGGCCGAGCCTTCCACCCTTTACCAAACATATAGATGCATTAATTAAATAAGAGACATTGTGATATCCCAACAAAAATATCCATGTTCCAACAAGGAACAAACTTCATCTTCACCTGCAACTAGCAACACTATAAGAGGGGCTGAGCAAAGCGGTAACATAGCCAAACAACGATTTGCTAGGAAAGGTGGGTTAGAGGCTTCACATGGCAATATGGGAGGCATGATATAGCAAGTGGTAGGTAAACGCGACATAGCAAAAGAGCGAGCAACTAGCAAGCAAAGATAGAAGTGATTTCGAGGGTATGGTCATCTTTCCTGCAAAGTTCTCAGAGTTGACGAAAGCTTGATCCTCGTAGTGTACTCAACAGGCTCCTCGATAACGTACTCGTCTCCCAGCTCTACCCAAGGCAAGAACACAAGCAAAGGAACCAACAATCAATCACGGTGCAATGCGCAAGCAACATGATGCAAAAATATGGCATGATATGCGAGATGTGATATGCAATGCATAAGCGTGCTCCAGAAGGAAAAGATTTATCAAGGCATCAACTTGGCAAACCAAGTGTGCCACTGGAAAGATGAGATGATTTCGGTCGAAATCGATATAAAGATCACCGGAAACGGATGCACGGTTTGCAAAAGGCAAGCAAAACAATAATGGCACAATTCTGCGATTAACTGCACGATGCCATCTAGAATGCAACAATAAACTAAGCTACTGTACTCCAACAAAGAAGCAAAGCATAATACAGTGATCTACTTAAGATGCTTGACAAAACATGAACACTGAGCTACGGCTAAATCACACCAGAGCAGGTTCAAACAAGCATGGAAAAAGTGCAAAAGATATCAGCTTCACAGACTTTGTGAAAATACTAACATGCCAGGAATAACATGAGGAAGCCATGTTTAGAGCAAGAAAACAACAAGCTACGGGAACTTATCATAGGAATGCTAGGCATGGCATGAATCTACTAAATGCATAGAACAAAAGTCCCTTAGTGGCCATGAGCCAAAAAGGCATAGAAGATATGATGGCACTCATGTAAACATAGCAAGTTTCATTAACAGATTCAGACATAGCAGAAAACTGAGCATGTCATAAACATCATTATGAAGGCATCTTTGCGAGCTCAAATCACTCATCAAAAGACCTTGCTTGACAAGAAAAGCATGGCAACAGGAAGAAGACATTTTTATGAAGCTAACCAAGGCAAGAGCAAGTTCATAGAATGCATGGATCAACTACAACAACCAAGGCAAAATTGATTAACAGGTAAACAATCTGCCAGGAACATTTTATAGCAAAAGTAGAGCAAGATTTAGACATGCTAGGCACTCCATAATTGCAAACAGGGGCATGGATGGATAGAGCATAACCATATGTCCAAATCATCCTTACTGAAGCAACTCAAAACAAGCATGGATCTCACTTTAGAATAATGGTTACATGGCATAAAAATAACAGCAGGAAAAGGACTTACTAAAATCCTAAGTCCCTGAAATCAGCAATAACACGAAGGCTACTTTGCATGCTTGTGCTAGTCACCACATTGATCACAAAAATACATGGAAAGCACCCCTGTAAATATAGCATGGCATAGATAAAAACACATGTAGATCTCATGCCCATATGATGCACACAACAAATGTGACAAAAAAGACAAATCCTCATAATCTGCTAAGTAACAGGAGGTAACATTTTATAGCACTCTTGCATCAATTATTTGGGCATCAAGATGGACTCAAACAAGCATATCACAATGGTACAAATTGTAGAGCACATCATGATGAACATTCTGATATATCATGCGCATGAAACGGAGCTACGGTCACAGAGTTATGATGCAATGAACAGGGGCATAATATGTTGCAGAAATAAAAGACTTAGAGAAAAACCGACCTCTGAAATCCCAGATCTAGGGTTTCGGGGCGCGTGGTTCGAGGCTCACCGGGATCTTCGCTGGAGTTGGGGAAGAAGGGGGCCGAAGCGGAGGAGATGGCCGGACCCGGTCGGAGAGGAGGCCAGAGAGGGACTCGGCATCTGGCGCTCCTCGGGTGAAGCAGCGGCGCGACACGCGGTGACGACCGACGAAGCGGGGCGGCGGGCGGCGAGGCGCGTGGAGGAGGCGGCGTGGCGGAGCAGCGGAGACGGCGGCCGGCGCGGCGGAGGACGAAGCGACGCGGGCACTCGGGCGCGGTTGGCGGCGGCGGGCGGCGACCCGGCCAGGAGGGCCCCGCCTGGGCCCCGGCGGGCCGACGCGGGCGGCGGCGCGGGGAAGTGGGCGCGCGCGTCTTGGTGAATTGAGAGGTGACACGTGGCAGCGGCGAGGGCGTTGGACACGTCTGGCCGGTGGGGAGATATGTCCGGCGGCGCGAGGAGAGGGAGAGCTAGGGTTTCGTCCGCGAATTTGAGGAGGGGTGCACATATTTATACCTAGAAGGAGGTAGGAGTGTCCAAATGGAGTGTAGTTTTCGACCACGCGATCGTGATCCAACGGCGGAGGACATGGGAGTGGTTTGGGGGTGTCGGGCTGCAACACACACGAGGCCTTTGCGGTTCCCCGGTTAACCATTGGAGTATCAAACAGACTCCAAATGACACGAAATTTGACAGACGGTCTATCGGTGGTGTACCAAGGCCGCTTGGAAAATATCGGTCCTTTCCAAGAATGTTTAACACCCGCTCACGAAAAGAGACAAGAGCGGGACGCCGGAGGACGTAGGAGTGTCGGATTGCAAAATGGACAACGGGGAAAATGCTCGGATGCATGGGACGAACACGTATGCAAATGAGATGCAAATGATGACATGAAAAAAATGCAAAACAAAGACAAAAACACAACCACGAAGGGAATCTCATATCGCATCTCCGGAAAAGGAAGGAGTCGGAGTTACAAATACGGAAATTTGTATCCGGGGCGTTACATCCGGAGAACGGCGTTTTAGTCATCTTGCCCATGAGGCATGGTTCGCAAGTACCAAGTGATTCATAACCAAGTGATTCCAAAAGTCCATCAGAATGGAGTTTCTTCATGCGCTTTACACCAATATGACCTAAATGGCAGTGCCACAAATAAGTTGCACTATCATTATCAACTCTGCATCTTTTGGCTTCACTACTATCGAGATTCATCAAAAATAGACCACTCCTCAAGGGTGCATGACCATAAAAGATATTACTCATATAAATAGAACAACCATTATTCTCAGATTTAAATGAATAACCGTCTCGCATCAAACAAGATCCAGATATAATGTTCATGCTCAATGCTGGCACCAAATAACAATTATTCAGGTCTAAAACTAATCCCAAAGGTAGATGTAGAGGTAGCGTGCCGACCGCGATCACATCGACTTTGGAACCATTTCCCACGCGCATCGTCACCTCGTCCTTAGCCAATCTTCGCTTAATCCGTAGTCCCTGTTTCAAGCTGCAGATATTAGCAACAAAACTAGTATCAAATACCCAGGTGCTACTGTGAGCATTAGTAAGGTACAGATCAATAACATGTATATCACATATACCTTTGTTCACCTTGCCATCCTTCTTATCCGCCAAATACTTGGGGCAATTCCGCTTCTAGTGACCAGTCCATTTGCAGTAGAAGCACTCAGTCTCAGGCTTAGGTCCAAACTTGGGCTTCTTCACTTGAGCAGCAACTTGCTTTCCGTTCTTATTGAAGTTCCCCTTCTTCCCTTTACCCTTTTTCTTGAAACTGGTGGTCTTTTTGACCATCAACACTTGATGCTCCTTCTTGATTTCTACCTCCACAGCTTTTAGCATCGCGAAGAGCTCCGAAGTAGTCTTATCCATCCCTTGCATATTATAGTTCATCACGAAGCTCTTGTAGCTTGGTGGAAGTGATTGAAGAATTCTGTCAATGACACTATCATCCAGAAGATTAACGCCCAGTTGAATCAAGTGATTGTAGTACCTAGACAATCTGAGTATATGTTCACTGACATAACTATTCTCCTCCAATTTGAAGCTGTAGAACTTATTGGAGACCTCATATCTCTCAATCCGGGCATTTGCTTGAAATATTAACTTCAACTCCTGGAACATCTCATATGCTCCATGATTTTCAAAACGTCGTTGAAGTCCCGGTTCTAAGCCGTAAAGCATGGCACACTGAACTATCGAGTAGTTATCAACACGCGACTGCCGGGCATTCACAATGTCTGTAGTTGCTGGCGCGGGTGGTACACCTAGCTGTGCTTCTAGGACGTAATTCTTCTGTGCAGCAATGAGGATAATCCTCAAGTTACGGACCCAGTCCGTGTAATTGCTACCATCATCTTTCAACTTTGCTTTCTCAAGGAACGCATTAAAATTCAACGAAACAATAACACGGGCCATCTATCTACAACAACATAGACATGCAAAATACTATCAGGTACTAAGTTCATGATAAATTAAATTTCAAATAATGGAATTAATTTAAGAACCCCCACTTATATAGACATCCCTCTAATCATCTAAGTGATCACGTGATCCACATCAACTAAACCATGTCCGATCATCACGTGAGATGGAGTAGTTTTCAATGGTGAACATCACTATGTTGATCATATCTACTATATGATTCACGCTCGACCTTTCGGTCTCCAGTGTTCCGAGGACATATCTGCATATGCTAGGCTCGTCAAGTTTAACCCGAGTATTCTGCGTGTGCAAAACTGGCTTGCACCCGTTGTATGTGAATGTAGAGCTTATCACACCCGATCATCACGTGGTGTCTCGGCACGACGAACCTTCGCAACGGTGCATACTCAGGGAGAACACTTATACCTTCAAATTTAGTTAGAGATCATCTTATAATGCTACCGTCGATCTAAGCAAAATAAGATGCATAAAAGATAAACATCACATGTAATCAATATAAGTGATATGATATGGCCATCATCATCTTGTGCCTTTGATCTCCATCTCCAAAGCGCCGTCATGATCACCATCGCCACTGGCTTGACACCTTGATCTCCATCGAAGCATCGTTGTCGTCACGCCAACTATTGCTTCCATGACTATCGCTACCGCTTAGTGATAAAGTAAATCAATTACATGGCGATTGCATTTCATACAATAAAGCGACAACCATATGGCTCCTGCCAGTTGCCAATAACTGTGTTACAAAACATGATCATCTCATACAATAAAATTTAGCATCATGTCTTGACCATATCACATCACAACATGCCCTCCAAAAATAAGTTAGACGTCCTCTACTTTGTTGTTGCAAGTTTTACGTGGCTGCTATGGGCTGAGCAAGAACCGTTCTTACCTACGCATCAAAAACCACAACGCGGTATAGTGATTGCTTTTTGATCTTTAGAAAGAACTTTGTTTTTTGAATCCGATTCAACTAAAGCTGGAGAAACAGACACCCACTAGCAACCTGTGTGTGAAGCACGTCGGTAGAACCAGTCTCGCGTAAGCGTACGCGTGATGTCGGCCTGGGCCGCTTCATCCAACAATGTCGATGAATCAAGAATCAACTAGTGACGACAAGAAATATGTATATACCCACGCCCACAACTCCTTTGTGTTCTACTCGTGCATATGACATCTACGCATAAACCTGGCTTGGATGCCACTATTGGGGAATACAGTAATTTCAAAAAAATTCCTATGCACACGCAAGATCTGTTGGGGAACGTAGTAATTTCAAAAAAATTCCTACGCACACGCAAGATCATGGTGATGCATAGCAACGAGAGGGGAGAGTGTGATCTACGTCCCCTTGTAGACCGACAGCAGAAGCGTTAGCACAACGCAGTTGATGTAGTCGTACGTCTTCACGGCCCGACCGATCAAGCACCGAAACTACGGCACCTCCGAGTTTTAGCACACGTTCAGCTCGATGACGATCCCCGGACTTCGATCCAGCAAAGTGTCGGGGAAGAGTTCCGTCAGCACTACGGCGTGGTGATGATCTTGATGTACTACCGTCGCAGGGCTTCGCCTAAGCACCGCTACAATATTATCGAGGATTATGGCGGAAGGGGGCACCACACACGGCTAAGAATATGATCACGTGGATCAACTTGTGTGTCTAGGGGTGCCCCCTGCCCCCATATATAAAGGATCAAGGGGAGGAGGCCGGCCGGCCCCTATGGCGCGCCAAGGAGGAGTCCTCCTAGTAGGAGTAGGACTCCTACTAGGAGGGGGAAAGAAGTGGGGAGGGAGAAGGAAAGGGGGGCGCCGCCCCCCTCTCCTAGTCCAATTCGGACCAGGGGGGAGGAGGCGCGCGGCCCACCTTTGGCTTCCCCTCTCTCTCTCCACTTAAGCCCATATGGCCCATTACTTCTCCCGGGGGGTTCCGGTAACCCTCTGGCTCTCCGGTTTTCTCCAAAATCAGCCGGAACACTTCCGGTGTCCGAATATAGCCGTCCAATATATCAATCTTTATGTCTAGACCATTTCGAGACTCCTCGTTATGTTCGTGATCACATCCGGGACTCTGAACTAACTTCGGTACATCAAAACTCATAAACTCATAATATAACTGTCATCGAAACCTTAAGCGTGCGGACCCTACGTGTTCGAGAACAATGTAGACATGACCGAGACACGTCTCTGGTCAATAACCAATAGCGGAACCTGGATGCTCATATTGGCTCCTACATATTCTATGAAGATCTTTATCGGTCAGACCGCATAACAACATACGTTGTTCCCTTTGTCTTCGATATGTTACTTGCCCGAGATTCGATCGTCGGTATCTCAATACCTGGTTCAATCTCGTTACCGGCAAGTCTCTTTACTCGTTTCATAATACATCATCTCGCAACTAACTCATTAGTTGTAATGCTTGCAAGGCTTATGTGATGTGCATTACCGAGAGGGCCCAGAGATACCTCTCCGACAATCGGAGTGACAAATCCTAATCTCGAAATACGCCAACTCAACATTCACCTTTGGAGACACCTGTAGAGCTCCTTTATAATCACCCAGTTATGTTGTGACGTTTGGTAGCACACAAAGTGTTCCTCCGATAAACAGGAGTTGCATAATCTCATAGTTATAGGAACATGTATAAGTCATGAAGAAAGCAATAGCAACATACTAAACGATCGGGTGCTAAGCTAATGGAATGGGTCATGTCAATCACATCATTCTCCTAATGATGTGATCCCATTAATCAAATGACAACACATGTCTATGGTTAGGAAACATAACCATCTTCGATTAACGAGCTAGTCAAGTAGAGGCATACTAGTGACGTTTGGTTTGTCTATGTATTCACACAAGTATTATGTTTTCAGATAATACAATTCTAGCATGAATAATAAACATTTATCATGATATAAGGAAATAAAATAATAACATTATTATTGCCTCTAGGGCATATTTCCTTCAGTCTCCCACTTGCACTAGAGTCAATAATCTAGATTACACAGTAATGATTCTAACACCCATGGAGCTTTGGTGCTGATCATGTTTTGCTCGTGGAAGAGGCTTAGTCAACGGGTCTGCTACATTCAGATCCGTATGTATCTTGCAAATCTCTATGTCTCCCACCTGGACTAGATCCCGGATGGAATTGAAGCGTCTCTTGATGTGCTTGGTTCTCTTGTGAAATCTAGATTCCTTTGCCAAGGCAATTGCACCAGTATTGTCACAAAAGATTTTCATTGGACCCGATGCACTAGGTATGACACCTAGATCGGATATGAACTCCTTCATCCAGACTCCTTCGTTTGCTGCTTCCGAAGCAGCTATGTACTCCGGTTCACATGTAGATCCCGCCACAACGCTTTGTTTAGAACTGCACCAACTAACAGCTCCACCATTTAATGTAAACACGTATCCGGTTTGCGATTTAGAATCATCCGGATCAGTGTCAAAAGCTTGCATCAACGTAACCATTTACAATGAGCTCTTTGTCACCTCCATATATGAGAAACATATCCTTAGTCCTTTTCAGGTATTTCAGGATGTTCTTGACCGCTGTCCAGTGATCCACTCCTGGATTACTTTGGTTCCTCCCTGCTAGACTTATAGCAAGACACACATCAGGTCTGGTACACAGCATTGCATACATGATAGAGCCTATGGCTGAAGCATAGGGAACATCTTTCATTTTCTCTCTATCTTCTGCATTGGTCGGACTTTGAGTCTTACTGAATTTCACACCTTGTAACACAGGCAAGAATCCTTTCTTTTCTTGATCCATTTTGAACTTTTTCAAAACTTTGTCAAGGTATGTGCTTTGTGAAAGTCCAATTAAGCGTCTCGATCTGTCTCTATAGATCTTGATGCCCAATATGTAGGCAGCTTCACCTAGGTCTTTCATTGAAAAACTTTTATTCAAGTATCCTTTTATGCTATCCAGAAATTCTATATCATTTCCGATTAGTAATATGTCATCTACATATAATATCAGAAATGCTACAGAGCTCCCACTCACTTTCTTGTAAATACAGGCTTCTCCAAAAGTCTGTATAAAACCAAATGCTTTGATCACACTATCAAAGCGTTTATTCCAACTCCGAGAGGCTTGCACCAGTCCATAAATGGATCGCTGGAGCTTGCACACTTTGTTAGCTCCCTTTGGATCGACAAAACCTTCCAGCTGCATCATATACAACTCTTCTTGCAGAAATCCATTCAGGAATGCAGTTTTGATATCCATTTGCAGAATTTCATAATCATAAAATGCGGCAATTGCTAACATGATTCGGACAGACTTAAGCATCGCTACAGGTGAGAAGGTCTCATCGTAGTCAATCCCTTGAACTTGCCGAAAACCTTTTGCGACAAGTCGAGCTTTGTAGACAGTAACATTACCGTCAGCGTCAGTTTTCTTCTTGAAGATCCATTTATTCTCAATCGCTTGCCGATCATTGGGCAAGTCAACCAAAGTCCATACTTTGTTCTCATACATGGATCCCATCTTAGATTTCATGGCTTCAAGCCATTTTGCGGAATCTGGGCTCACCATCACTTCTTCATAGTTCGTAGGTTCATCATGATCTAGTAGCATGACTTCCAGAACAGGATTACCGTACCACTCTGGCGCGGATCTTACTCTGGTTGATCTACGAGGTTCAGTAGTATCTTGTTTTGAAGTTTCATGATCATTATCATTAGCTTCCTCACTAATTGGTGTAGGTGTCACAGAAACTGGTTTCTGTGATGTACTACTTTCCAATAAGGGAGCAGGTACAGTTACCTCGTCAAGTTTTACTTTCCTCCGACTCACTTCTTTCGAGAGAAACTCCTTCTCTAGAAAGTTTCCGAATTTAGCAACAAAAGTCTTGCCTTCGGATCTGTGATAGAAGGTGTATCCAATAGTTTCCTTTGGATATCCTATGAAGACACATTTCTCCGATTTGGGTTCGAGCTTATCAGGTTGAAGCTTTTTCACATAAGCATCGCAGCCCCAAACTTTCAGAAATGACAACTTTGGTTTCTTGCCAAACCACAGTTCATAAGGCGTTGTCTCAATGGATTTTGATGGTGCCCTATTTAACGTGAATGCGGCCGTCTCTAGAGCATATCCCCAAAACGATAGCGGTAAATCAGTAAGAGACATCATAGATCGCACCATATCTAGTAAAGTACGATTATGACGTTCGGACACACCATTACGCTGTGGTGTTCCGGGTGGCGTGAGTTGCGAAACTATTCCACATTGTTTCAAATGTACACCAAACTCGCAACTCAAATATTCTCCTCCATGATCAGATCGTAGGAATTTTATTTTCTTGTTACGATGATTTTCAACTTCACTCTGAAATTCTTTGAACTTTTCAAACGTTTCAGACTTATGCTTCATTAAGTAGATATACCCATATCTGCTTAAGTCATCTGTGAAGGTGAGAAAATAACGATATCCGCCACGAGCCTCAACATTCATCGGACCACATACATCTGTATGTATGATTTCCAACAAATCTGTTGCTCTGTCCATAGTACCGGAGAACAGTGTTTTTGTCATCTTACCCATAAGGCACGGTTCGCAAGTACCAAGTGATTCATAATCAAGTGGTTCCAAAAGCCCATCAGTATGGAGTTTCTTCATGCGCTTTACACCGATATGACCCAAACGGCAGTGCCACAAATAAGTTGCACTATCATTATCAACTCTGCATCTTTTGGCTTCAACATTATGAATATGTGTGTCACTACTATCGAGATTTAATAAGAATAGACCACTCTTTAAGGGTGCATGACCATAAAAGATATTACTCATATAAATAGAACAACCATTATTCTCTGATTTAAATGAATAGCCGTCTCGCATCAAACAAGATCCAGATATAATGTTCATGCTTAACGCTGGCACCAAATAACAATTATTTAGGTCTAATACTAATCCCGAAGGTAGATGTAGAGGTAGCGTGCCGACTGCGATCACCTCGACTTTGGAACCATTTCCCACGCGCATCGTCACCTCGTCATTAGCCAATCTTTGCTTAATCCGTAGTCCCTGTTTCGAGTTGCAAATATTAGCAACAGAACCAGTATCAAATACCCAGGTGCTACTGCGAGCATTAGTAAGGTACACATCAATAACATGTATATCACATATACCTTTGTTCACCTTGCCATCCTTCTTATCCTCCAAGTACTTGGGGCAGTTCCGCTTCCAGTGACCAGTCTGCTTGCAGTAGAAGCACTCAGTTTCAGGCTTAGGTCCAGGTTTGGGTTTCTTCTCTTGAGTAGCAACTTGCTTGCTGTTCTTTTTGAAGTTCCCATTCTTCTTCCCTTTGCCATTTTTCTTGAAACTAGTAGTCTTGTTGACCATCAACACTTGATGCTCCTTCTTGATTTCTACCTCCGCAGCTTTCAGCATGCGAAGAGCTCGGGAATAGTCTTATTCATCCCTTGCATATTATAGTTCATCACGAAGCTCTTGTAGCTTGGTGGCAGTGATTGGAGAATTCTATCAATGATGCAATCATCTGGAAGATTAACTCCCAATTGAATCAAGTGCTTATTATACCCAGACATTTTGAGTATATGCTCACTGACAGAACTGTTCTCCTCCATCTTGCAGCTATAGAACTTATTGGAGACTTCATATCTCTCAATCCGGGCATTTGCTTGAAATATTAACTTCAACTCCTGGAACATCTCATATGCTCCATGATGTTCAAAACATCGTTGAAGTCCCAATTCTAAGCCGTAAAGCATGGCACACTGAACTATCGAGTAGTCATCAGCTTTGCTCTGCCAGACATTCATAACATCTAGTGTTGCTCTAGCAGTAGGCCTGGCACCCAGCGGTGCTTCCAGGACGTAATTCTTCTATGCAGCAATGATGATAATCCTCAAGTTACGGACCCAGTCCGTGTAATTGCTACCATCATCTTTGAACTTTGCTTTCTCAAGGAACACATTAAAATTCAACGGAACAACAGCACGGGCCATCTATCTACAATCAAACATAAACAAGCAAGATACTATCAGGTACTAAGTTCATGATAAATTTAGGTTCAATTAATCATATTAATAAGGTACTCCCACTTAGATAGACATCCCTCTAATCCTCTAAGTGATTACGTGATCCAAATCAACTAAACCATGTCCGATCATCACATGAGATGGAGTAGTTTCATTGGTGAACATCGCTATGTTGATCATATCTACTATATGATTCACGCTTGACCTTTCGGTCTCTGTGTTCTGAGGCCATATCTGTATATGCTTGGCTCGTCAAGTATAATCTAAGTATTCTGCGTGTGCAACTGTTTTGCACCAGTTGTATTTGAACGTAGAGCCTATCACACCCGATCATCACGTGGTGTCTAAGCTCGAAGAAATTTCGCAACGGTGCATACTCAGGGAGAACACTTCTTGATAATTAGTGAGAGATCATCTTAAAATGCTACCGCCAATCAAAGCAAGATAAGATGCACAAAAGATAAACATCACATGCAATCAATATAAGTGATATGATATGGCCATCATCATCTTGTGCTTGTGATCTCCATCTTCGAAGCACCGTCGTGATCACCATCGTCACCGGCGCGACACCTTGATCACCATCGTAGCATCGTTGTCGTCTTGCCAATCTTATGCTTCCACGACTATCGCTACCGCTTAGTGATAAAGTAAAGCATTACAGCGCAATTGCATTGCATAAAATAAAGCGACAACCATATGGCTCCTGCCAGTTGCTGATAATTTGGTTACAAAACATGATCATCTCATACAATAAAATTTAGCATCATGTCTTGACCATATCACATCACAACATGCCCTGCAAAAACAAGTTAGACGTCCTCTACTTTGTTGTTGCAAGTTTTACTGGCTGCTACGGGGTTAAGCAAGAACCAATCTTACCTACGCATCAAAACCACAACGATAGTTTGTCAAGTTGGTGCTGTTTTAACCTTCGCAAGGACCGGGCGTAGCCACACCCGGTTCAACTAAAGTTGGAGAAACTGTCACCCGCTAGCCACCTTTGTGCAAAGCACGTCGGGAGAACCGGTCTCGCGTAAGCGTACGCGTAATGTCGGTCCGGGCCGCTTCGTCCAACAATACCGCCGAACCAAAGTATGACATGCTGGTAAGCAGTTTGACTTATATCGCCCACAACTCACTTGTGTTCTACTCGTGCATATAACATCAACACATAAAACCTAGGCTCGGATGCCATTGTTGGGGAACGTAGTAATTTCAAAAAAATTCCTACGCACATGCAAGATCATGGTGATGCATAGCAACGAGAGGGGAGAGTGTGATCTACGTACCCTTGTAGACCGACAGCGGAAGCGTTAGCACAACGCGGTTGATGTAGTCGTACGTCTTCACGGCCCGACCGATCAAGCACCGAAACTACGGCACCTCCGAGTTTTAGCACACGTTCAGCTCGATGACGATCCCTGGACTCCGATCCAGCAAAGTGTCGGGGAAGAGTTCTGTCAGCACGACAGCGTGGTGACGATCTTGATGTACTACCGTCGCAGGGCTTCGCCTAAGCACTGCTACAATATTATCGAGGATTATGGTGGAAGGGGGCACCGCACATGGCTAAGAATATGATCACGTGGATCAACTTGTGTGTCTAGGGGTGCCCCCTGCCCCCGTATATAAAGGATCAAGGGGAGGAGGCCGGCCGGCCCCTATGGCGCGCCAAGGAGGAGTCCTCCTCCTAGTAGGCGTAGGACTCCTACTAGGAGGGGGAAAGAAGTATGGAGAGAGAAGGAAGGGGGGCACCGCCCCCCCTCTCCTAGTCCAATTCAGACCAGTGGGAGGAGGCATGCGGCCCACCTTTGGCTGCCCCTCTCTCTCTCCACTTAGGCCGATATGGCCCATTACTTCTCCCGGGGGGTTCCGGTAACCCTCGGGCTCTCCGGTTTTCTCCGAAATCACCCGGAACACTTCCGGTGTCCGAATATAGCCGTCCAATATATCAATCTTTATGTATCGACCATTTCGAGACTCCTCGTTATGTCCGTGATCACATCCGGGACTCCGAACTAACTTCGGTACATCAAAACTCATAAACTCATAATATAACTATCATCGAAACCTTAAGCGTGCGGACCCTACGGGTTCGAGAACAATGTAGACATGACCGAGACACGTCTCCGGTCAATAAACAATAGAGGAAACTGGATGCTCATATTGGCTCCTACATATTCTACGAAGATCTTTATCGGTCAGACCGCATAACAACATACGTTGTTCCCTTTGTCTTCGATATGTTACTTGCCCGTGATTCGATCGTCGGTATCTCAATACCTAGTTCAATCTCGTTACCGGCAAGTCTCTTTACTCGTGTCGTAATACATCATCTCGCAACTAACTTATTTGTTGTAATGCTTGCAAGGCTTATGTGATGTGCATTACCGAGAGGGCCCAGAGATACCTCTCCGACAATCGGAGTGACAAATCCTAATCTCGAAATACGCCAACTCAACATTCACCTTTGGAGACACCTATAGAGCTCCTTTATAATCACCCAGTTACGTTGTGACGTTTGGTAGCACACAAAGTGTTCCTCCGGGAAACGGGAGTTGCATAATCTCATAGTTATAGGAACATGTATAAGTCATGAAGAAAGCAATAGCAACATACTAAACGATCGGGTGCTAAGCTAATGGAATGGGTCATGTCAATCACATCATTCTCCTAATGATGTGATCCGATTAATCAAATGACAACACATGTATATGGTTAGGAAATATAACCATCTTCGATTAACGAGCTAGTCAAGTAGAGGCATACTAGTGACATTTGGTTTGTCTATGTATTCACACAAGTATTATGTTTCCGGATAATACAATTCTAGCATGAATAATAAACATTTATTATGATATAAGGAAATAAAATAATAACATTATTATTGCCTCTAGGGCATATTTCCTTCAAGATCATGGTGATGCATAGCAACGAGAGGGGAGAGTGTCGTCCACGTACCCTCATAGACCGTAAGCGGAAGCATTATAACAACGCGGTTGATGTAGTCGTACATCTTCATGATCGACCCATCCTTGTACCGAACGTACGACACCTCCGCGATCTGCACACATTCAGCTCGGTGACGTCCCATGAACTCACAATCCAGTAGAGCTTCGAGGGAGAGTTCTGTCAGCACGACGACGTGATGACGGTGTTGATGAAGCTACCGACGCAGGGCTTCTCCTAAGCACCACTACGATATGATCGAGGTGGATTATGGTGGAGGGGGCACTACACACGGTTAAAAGATCAATGATCAACTTGTGTGTCCTGGGGTGCCCCCTGCCCCCGTATATAAAGGAGCAAGGGGGGAGGCCGGCTGCCCCTAGGAGGGCGCACCAAGAGGAGGATTCCTCCTCCTAGTGGGAGTAGGACTCCCCTTTCCTAGTCCCACTAGGAGGGGGAAGGAAGGAGTGGGAGAGGGGAAAGGCAAGGGGGGCGCCGCCCCCCTTCCTTGTCCTATTTTGACTCAAGGGGAGGTGGCGCGTGGCCTGCCCCGGCCGGCCCCTCTCTCTCTCCACTAGGGCCCATTAAGGCCCATTAGTCCCCAGGGGGTTCCGGCAACCCCTCCGGCACTTCGGTTTTCTCCGAGATCACCCAAAACCCTTCCGGTGTCCGAATGTAGCAGTCCAATATATCAATCTTTATGTCTCGACCATTTCGAGACTCCTCGTCATGTACGTGATCACATCTGGGACTCCGAACTACCTTCGGTACATCAAAACACATAAACTCATAATACCGATCATCATCGAACGTTAAGCATGCGGATCCTACGGGTTCGAGAACTATGCAGACATGACCGAGACTCATCTCCGGTCAATAACCAATAGCGGAACCAGGATGGTCATATTCGTTCCTACATATTCTACGAAGATATTTATCGGTCAAACCGCATAACAACATACGTTGTTCCCTTTGTCATCGGTATGTTACTTGCCCAAGATTTGATCGTCGGTATCTCAATACCTAGTTCAATCTCGTTACCGGCAAGTCTCTTTACTCATTCCGTAATACATCATCCCGCAACTAACTCATTAGTTGCATTGCTTGCAAGGCTTATAGTGATGTGCATTACCGAGAGGGCCCAGAGATACCTCTCTGACAATCGGAGTGACAAATCCTAATCTTGATCTATGCCAACTCAACAAGTACCATCGGAGACACCTGTAGAGCACCTTTATAATCACCCAGTTATGTTGTGACGTTTGGTAGCACACAAAGTGTTCCTTCGCTATTCAGCAGTTGCATAATCTCATAGTCATAGGAACATGTATAATTCATGAAGAAAGCAATAGCAATATAATAAATGATCAAAATGCTAAGCTAACAGAAATGGGTCAAGTCAATCACATCATTCTCTAATGATGTGATCCCGTTAATCAAATGACAACTCCCGTCTATGGTTAGGAAACTCAACCATCTTTGATTCAACGAGCTAGTCAAGTAGATGCATACTAGTGACACTTTATTTGTCTATGTATTCACACATGTACTAAGTTTCTGGTTAATACAATTCTAGCATGAATAATAAACATTTATCATGATATAAGGAAATATAAATAACATCTTTATTATTGCCTCTAGGGCATATTTCCTTTATGGTGAAGTTACCAACGCAGGGCTTCGCCTAAGCACTACGACAATATGACCGAGGAAGAAATCTGTGGAGGGGGGCACCGCACACGGCTAAGAAATCAACCTGTGTGTCTATGGGGTGCCCCTCCCCCGTATATAAAGGAGTGGAGGAGGGGGCCGGCTGGCCTCATAGGGCGCGCCCCAAGGGGGGAAATCCTACTGTAACATCCCAAATTTTCAATTTGGAATGTTATACATTAGATCATCATTGCATATCATATTTTATTGCATTTTGGTTTGATCCTAGAAATTCTACGCAACTCAATGACCCACGGAGAGAGTTGGGGATTTCGTTATTTTCATATTCGAGTTTTCTCGAATTTTGAAAAGAGGATCGTTTGATTTTAATTATTTTCTCTTCGAATATTTCTTTTATAAAAATAAAAGAGAGAGGATAAAATTATTTCCTCAAAATAAAGAAATATCAGAGATTTAATATTAAAATCAAATAATATTTTTATGCGGAGTTTTATCGCTATTTTATTTGAATTAGGAAAAATATGCGTTTCTCAAAATTGCATTTTAGGCCCAAATAAATGTTCACCTTGTCTGGCTTATTTTTAGAGGATGGGGAAAATTTATTTTGGGATTTTTGGAGTCCGTTTAGTATTTCTTTTCTTTCTTTTTCTGCACGTCGGATTTTTTTTAAAAAAATCAAACAAACTCCGGGCCGTACCTGAGCGGGACTCTGCCCGGGGGGGCTTTATAAGCCGCCGCCCCGAGCTGCCCGAGGCCCAGCCCCACCGCAAGCCCACCCGTGCCCAAACCCTAGCCGCGCCGCACCGAGCCGCCGCTGCGCGCCTGCGCGCCCCGCCGCCGCCGTTGCCGCCTCGCGCCGCCACTGCCTCCTGCGCGCCCCGCGCCGCCACCTGCCGCCTCGCGGGAGCCGCCCCACCCCCGCCGTTTTCTCACAGGACCTCGCCGGACTCGAGGTAGCCTCCTCGGTTTTCGTGAGAAAACCGATCGTTTTTTTTCGAAAACCCTAGATCCGTTTTTTAGATCGGTTCGGTTTTTTTTCTAGTTTAGTTATTTAGTGAACGCCCGTACGTATGTTCGTTTTAACGAACGGTTTTCATCCATTAGCCGCAGACAGTGAACGGTCGTTCGTTAGCCTGTTCGTCAGTTTTTCTTTTTCTCGGATTTTCCGCGATTATTTTCAATCGCGATTTCTGATCTGTTTTTCGTTTTAGTATAACTTTTCGCTCGTTTAACGGAATCAGGCGATTCAAGCACCCAGAGTTTCGTCTCGAAGCCCTCTTTCTGTTTAACCAACTTAAACAAGTTTTTGCTACTGTAAAATTTGACTATAGTCCAGATTAGTAAACGCAGCTTGTTTCTTTCGCCGTTTGAGTTTTGGTGCTTCGTTCGATTTGATTCTTTTTGCAAATCGGAGTTCTTAAGTTGAACTTTCTGGTTAGATCTCTTATTTGAGTTTTACCCGTTCCCTTGCTTGACTGCTTATTGTATGCTTGTTTGATTGCGATAGAGTACCCGAAGTGCGAAGCGTGCTACATCCAGTCTCTAGGTTTCTCGGATCATCAGCAAGGCAAGTAACGCTTTGATTATATCTCTTTACTACCCAGTTTTAATGCATTAGATCAACCCTCCAACAATTGCATGGTTAGGATCTGAATAAATTGTGGGCTGGGAAGTAGATGAGGTAGTACCTATTCACCTGTTTTATTATCAAACCTTGGGAGTTATTTCTACGTTATGCTTATATTGCCATGCTATGCTTGTAGACGTGGATTGGGTTTGAGAGTGTCCATGATAGATGTGAGTTGTTAATTAATGGTTAACTTAAGGTGGCAACTTTAATACACATCTGGGTGGATTGAGGCACCTGGGGAAACCAGTGATTGCCTGTATTTTTGGAAATCCCGGGGTACCGTGTGATTTTCCTATGGACCGCCACCCAGGCTCAAAGGGATCATAAGATTATTCATGCTGGAAACTTCCGTGTGTAGGCACATGTCATTATGGGCTCTAGCATAGTTGAGTAAGTTGTGGGAAACCTTTCCATGATGGGCTAGCAGATGTAGGGGATTGTAGGTGTACCGGCCTATCTATCAGTTAAGGGGACCTCTTCGGATAGACTGTGTCTCGGTCATCCGTTTCTCAAACATTATGTAGTGCGAGAAATTCAACGGAGGAGATCGAGTCATGTGGGGAAAAGTGCACAAACCTCTGTAGAGTGTACAAACTAATCATGATTAGTCGTGTCCCCGTTTATGGACATCTTGAGTATCTGGTTCTTGGATTATCATGTTAATCTCATCACTCTAAATTAATTTTATTAGGTTATTAATTACCTTTTAATTGGGATTTGAGATGGGGTTTACCATTCTCAATGTTTTTCAACCAACTTTGTAGTTAAATAAAATATATTCCTTTGCAGTAGAAAAAAATTGGCTTTTCACAAAACCTATTAACCATACAGCCTCCACCAGCCATATATGCATGTAGTGATAACTTTACATTGTTCATTACTTTTTGTGTTACACTGCCAGCATATTCCATGTGCTGACCCGTTTCGGGCTGCAACGTATCATGTTGCAGACTTTTCAGACGATGAGTAAGGAGCTTTAGGTCGTGGTATTTCACTCAGTGATGTTGTTGGAGTTAATGGACTCACTGTATCTTCCAAGCCTTCCACTGTTATCGTATTAGATGGCCTTAAGCCATATTTATTGTAATAAGTTCTCTTTTGAGACATTCGATGTAATAAGTGTGTGATTGCTACTCTGTTATAAATCCTCAAGTACTGTGCGTGTCAGTATTACCGATCCAGGGATGACACTAATGCACAGAGATCAGACTGTTTGAGGTCTGGTCGCTACACCTACTCATACTAGGAGTAGGTTCCCCCTTTCCTAGTCCAACTAGGAGGGGAAGGAAAGGGGGCCGGCCCCCTCCCCTATTCAGATTGTGCTTGGGGGCGCGCTCCTCCTCTTGGCCGCCTCCTCCTCTCTTCCACTAAAGCCCATGAAGGCCCATTAACCCCCCCCCCCCCGGGGGGGGGGGTGTTCCGGTAACCCCCAAGTACTCCGGAAAATGCCCGAACCTATCCGAAACCTTTTCAGTGTCCAGACATAACCTTCCAATATATCAATCTTCATGTCTCGACCATTTTGAGACTCCTCGTCATGTCCGTGATCACATCCGGGACTCCGAACAACCTTCGGTACATCAAATCACATAACTCATAATACATATCGTCATCGAACGTTAAGCGTGCAGACCCTACAGGTTCGAGAACTATGTAGACATGACCGAGACACATATCCGATCAATAACGAATAGCAGAACCTGGATGCTCATATTGGCTCATACATATTCTATGAATATCTTTATCGGTCAAACCGCATAACAACATACGTTGTTCCCTTTGGCATTGGTATGTTACTTGCCCGAGATTCCATCATTGGTATCATCATACCTAGTTCAATCTCATCACCGGCAAGTCTCTTTACTTGTTCCGTAATGCATCATCCTGTGACTAACTCATTAGTCACGTTGCTTGCAAGGCTTATAGTGATATGCATTACCGAGAGGGACCAGAGATACCTCTCGAACATTCGGAGTGACAAATCCTAATCTCGATCTATGCCAACTCAAAAAACACCATCGGAGACACCTGTAGAGCATCTTTATAATCACCCAGTTATGTTGTGACGTTTGATAGCACACTAAGTGTTCCTTCGGTATTCGGGAGTTGCATAATCTCATAGTCATGGGAACATGTATAAGTCATGAATAAAGCAATAGCAACAAACTAAAGATCAAAGTGCTAAGCTAACGGATGGGTCTTGTCCGTCACATCATTCTCTAATGATGTGATCCTGTTCATCAAATGACAACACATGTCCATGGCTAGGAAACTTAACCATCTTTGATTAACGAGCTAGTCAAGTAGAGGCATACTAGGGACACTCTGTTTGTCCATGTATTCACACATGTACTAAGTTTCCGGTTAATACAATTCTAGCATGAATAATAAACATTTATCATGATATAAGGAAATATAACTAACAACTTTATTATTGCCTCTAGAGCATATTTCCTTCAGTCTCCCACTTGCACTAGAGTCAATAATCTAGTTCACATCGTCGTGTGATTTCACACCAATATTTCACATCTTTATGTGATTAGTGCACATCTTCATGTGACTAATACCCAAAGGGTTTACAGGAGTCAATAATCTAGTTCACATCCCTATGTGATTAACACCCAAAGAGTGATCACGTTTTGCTTGTGAGAGAAGTTTAGTCTACGGGTATGCAACATTCAGATCTGTATGTATTTTGCAAATTTCTATGTCTACAATACTCTGCACGAAGCTACTCTAGCTAATTGCTCCCACTTTAAATATGTATCTAGATCGAGACTTAGAGTCATCTAGATCGGTGTAAAAAGCTTGCATCGATGTAACTCTTTACGATGAACTCTTTTATCACCTCCATAACCGAGAAATATTTCCTTAGTCCTCTAGGGATAATTTTGACCGCTGTCCAGTGATCTACTCCTAGATCACTATTGTACTCCCTTGCCAAAATCATGCTAAGGTATACAATAGGTCTGGTACACATCATAGCATACTTTATAGAATCTATGACCGAGGCATAGGGAATGACTTTTCATTCTCTTTCTATTTTTTGCCATGGCCGGGTTTTGAGTCTTTACTCAATTTCACACCTTACAACTCAGGCAAGAACTCCTTCTTTGACTGATACATTTTGAACTCCTTCAAAATCTTATCAAGGTATGTAGTCATCGAAAGTCTTATCAAGTGTATTGATCTATCTTTATAGATCTTGATGCCCAATATGTAAGTAGCTTTATAGGTAATTCTTTATTTGAAAAACTCCTTTCAAATTCTCCTTTATGCTTTCCAGAAAATTCTACATCATTTCTGATCAACAATATGTCATTCACATATACTTATTAGAAAGGTTGTAGTGCTCCCACTCACTTTCTTGTAAATACAGGATTCACCGCAAGTCTGTATAAAACTATATGCTTTGATCAACCCATCAAAGTGTATATTCCAACTCCGAGATGCTTGCACCAGTCCATAGATGGATCGCTGGAGCTTGCACACTTTGTTAACACCTTCAGGATTGACAAAACCTTCTGGTTGCATCATATACAACTCTTTTTTTTAATAAATCCATTAAGGAATGTAGTTTTGATATCCATTTGCCAGATTTCATAAAATGCGGCAACTGCTAACATGATTCAGACAGATTTTTTAAGCATCGATACGAGTGAGAAAATCTCATCGTAGTCAACACCTTGAACTTGTCAAAAACCTTTTGCGACAATTCAAGATTTGTAGATAGTAACCCTACTATCAACGTCCATCTTCCTCTTGAAGATCCATTTATTTTGAATGGCTCACCGATCATTGGGCAAGTCAATCAAAGTCCATACTTTGTTCTCATACATGGATCCCATCTCAGATTTCATGGCCTTAAGCCATTTCACGGAATCTAGGCTCATCATCGCTTCCTCATAGTTCGTAGGTTCGTCATGGTCTAGTAACATGACTTCCAGAACAGGATTGCCGTACCACTCTGGTGCGGAACGTACTCTGGTTGACCTACGAGGTTTAGTAGTAACTTGATCTAAAGTTTCATGATCATCATCATTAACTTCCTCACTAATTGGTGTAGGCATCACTGGAACTGATTTCTCTGATGAACTACTTTCGAATTCGGGAGAAGGTACAATTACCTCATCAAGTTCTACTTTCCTCCCACTCACTTCTTTCAAGAGAAACTCCTTCTCTAGAAAGGATCCACTCTTAGCAACAAGGATCTTGCCTTCGGATCTGTGATAGAAGGTGTACCCAACAGTTTCTTTTGGGTATCCTATGAAGACACACTTCTCCGATTTGGGTTTGAGCTTATCAGGCTGGAACTTTTTCACATAAGCATTGCATCCCCAAACTTTAAGAAAGGACAGCTTAGGTTTCTTGCTAAACCATAGTTCATATGATGTCATCTCAACGGATTTTTAGACGGTGCCCTATTTAACGTGAATGCAGCTGTCTGTAATGCATAACCCCAAAATGATAGTGGTAAATCGGTAAGAGACATCATAGATCGCACCATATCTAATAAAGTACGGTTATGATGTTCGGACACACCATTACGCTGTGGTGTTCCAGGTGGCGTGAGTTGTGAAACTATTCAACATTGCTTCAACTGAAGGCCAACCTCGTAACTCAAATATTTCGTCTCCGTGATCAGATCGTAGAAACTTTATTTTCTTGTTACGATGATTCTCCACTTCACTATGAAATTCTTTGATACTTTTCAAATGTTTCAAGACTTATGTTTCATCAAGTAGATATACCCATATCTACTCAAATCATCTGTGAAGGTCAGAAAATAATGCATACCCGCCGATGCCTCAACACTCATCGGACCGCATACATCAGTATGTATTATTTCCAATAAGTCAGTGGCTCGCTCCATTGTTCCGGAGAACGGAGTCTTAGTCATCTTGCCCATGAGGCATGGTTCGCAAGCATCAAGTGATTCCAAAAGTCCCATCAGCATGGAGTTTCTTCATGCGCTTTACACCAATATGACCTAAACGGCAGTGCCACAAATAAGTTGCACTATCATTATTAACTTTGCATCTTTTGGCTTCAATATATAATGAATATGTGTATCACTACGACGAGATTCAATAAACCATTCACCTTGGGTTTATGACCACATAAGGTTTTATTCTTTTAAACAGAATAACAATTATTCTTTGACTTAAATGAATAACCGTATTGCAATAAACATGATCCAGTCATATTATGCTCAACGCAAACACCAAATAACATTTATTTTAGGTTCAAGACTAATAACGAAGGTAAAGGGAGTGTGCGATGGTGATCTTATCAACCTTGGAATCACTTCCAACATACATCGTCACCTTGCCCTCAACTAGTCTTTGTTCATTTTATAACTCTTGTTTCAAGTTACTAATCATAGCAACTGAACCAGTATCAAATACCCAGGGGCTACTATGAACACTAGTAAAGTACACATCAATAACATGTATATTATATATACTTTTGTTCACTTTGTCATCCTTCTTATCCGCCAAGTATTTGGGGCAGTTCCGCTTCCAGTGACCATTTCCTTTGCAGTAGAAGCACTCAGTTTCAGGCTTGGGTCTAGCTTTGGGCTTCTTCATGGGAGTGGCAACTTGCTTGTCATTCTTCTTGAAGTTCCCTTTCTTTCCCTTGCCCTTTTACTTAAACTAGTGGTCTTGTCAACCATCAACATTTGATGCTTTTCTTGATTTCTACCTTCATTGATTTCAGCATCACGAAGAGCTCGGGAATCGTTTTCGTCATCCCTTGCACATTATAGTTCATCACTAAGTTCCAGTAACTTGGTGATAGTGACTAGAGAACTTTGTCAATCACTATCTTATCTGGAATATTAACTCCCACTTGATTCATGCAATTGTAGTACCCAGACAACTGAGCACATGCTCACTGGTTGAGCTATTCTCCTCCATATTGTAGGAAAAGTACTGTCAGAGGTCTCATATCTCTCGACACGGGCATGAGCCTGAAATACTAATTTCAACTCTTGGGACATCTTATATGCTCCATGGTGTTCAAAACATTTTTGAAGTCCCGGTTCTAAGCCGTAAAGTATGGCGCACTAAACTATCAAGTAGTCATCATACCGAGCTTGTCAAACGTTCATAACGTCTGCATCTGGTCTTGCAAAAGGTCTGTCACTTAGAGGTGCATCAAGGACATAATTCTTCTATGCAGCAATGAGGATAATCCTCAGATCACGGATCCAGTCCGCATCATTGCTACTATTATCTTTCAACTTATTTTTCTCTAGGAACATATCAAAAATAAACGGGGAGCTATAACGCGAGCTATTGATCTACAACATAATTTGCAAATACTATCAGAACTAAGTTCATGATAAATTAAATTTCAATTAATCATATTACTTAAGAACTCCCACTTAGATAGACATCACTCTAGTCATCTAAATGATCACGTGATCCATATGAACTAAACCATGTCCGATCATCACGTGAGATGGAGTAGTCTTCAATGGTGAACATCACTATGTTGATCATATCTACTATATGATTCACGTTGAACCTTTTGGTCTCAGTGTTCCGAGGCCATATCTGCATATGCTAGGCACGTCAAGTTTAACCTGTGTATTCCGCGTGTGCAAAACCGGCTTGCACCCGTTGTATGTGAACGTAGAGATTATCACACCCGATCATCACGTGGTGTCTCGGCACGGCGAATTGTCGCAACGGTGCATACTCACAGAGAACACTTATACCTTGAAATTTAGTGAGGGGTCATCTTATAATGCTACCGCCGTACTAAGCAAAATAAGATGCATAAAAGATAAACATCACATGCAATCAAAATATGTGATATGATATGGCCATCATCATCTTGTGCCTTTGATCTCCATCTCCAAAGTACCGTCATGATCTCCATCGTCGCCGGCATGACACCATGATCTCCATCATCTTGATCTCTATCAACGTGTCGTCACATGGTCGTCTCGCCAACTATTGCTTTTGCAACTATTGCTATCACATAGCGATAAAGTAAAGCAATTATATGGCACTTGCCTCTTATATAATAAAGAGACAACCATAAGGCTCCTACCAGTTGTCGATAAATTTAACAAAACATGATCATCTCATACAACAATTTATATAATCATGTATTGACCATATCACATCACAACATGCCCTACAAAAACAAGTTAGACGTCCTCTACTTTGTTGTTCCAAGTTTTCACGTGGCTGCTACGGGCTTAGCAAGAACCGTTCTTACCTACGCATCAAAAACCACAACGATTTTTCATCAAGTGTGCTGTTTTAACCTTCAACAAGGACCGGGCGTAGTCACACTCGATTCAACTAAAGTTGGAGAAACAGACACCCACTACCCACCTGTGTGCGAAGCACGTCGGTAGAACCAGTCTCATGAACATGGTCATGTAATGTCGGTCTGGGCCGCTTCACCCAACAATACCGCCGAATCAAAGTATGACATGCTGGTAAGAAGGATGACTATTATCCCCCACAACTCTTTGTGTTCTACTCGTGCATATAACATCTACGCATAGACCTGGCTCGGATGCCACTATTGGGGAACGCAATATTTCATAAAATTTCCTACAATCACGCAAGATCTATCTAGGAGATGCATAACAACGAGAGGGGAGAGTGTGTCTACATACTCTCGTAGATCGAAAGCGGAAGCTTTGAGTAACGCGATTGATGTAGTCGAACGTATTCACGATCCAACAGATTAAGCACCGAATGCACGACATCTTTGTGATCTGCACATGTTCATCTCAGTGACGTCCCTCGAACTCTAGATCCAGCTGAGGCCGAGGGAGAGTTTCTCAGCATGACGGTGTGTTGACGGTGATGATGAAGTTACCGACGCAGGGCTTCGCCTAAGCACTACGACAATATGACCGAGGTGGAAATCTGTGGAGGGGGGGGACCGCACACGGCTAAGAAATCAACTTGTGTGTCCATGGGGTGCCTGAGGGAGTCCTGGACTAAGGGGTCCTCGGGCATCTGGCCTATTGGACATGGGCCGGACTGATGGGCTACGAAGATACAGGACCGAAGACTCTCACCCATGTCCGGATGGGACTCTCCTTGGCGTGGATGGCAAGCTTGGCGTTCGGATATGAAGATTCCTTTCTCTGTAACCGACTTTGTATAACCCTAGTCCCCTCCGGTGTCTATATAAACCATAGGGCTTAGTCCGCAGAGACAATCATAATCAGATAGGCTAGACTTCTAGGGTTTTAGTCATTACGATCTCGTGGTAGATCAACTCTTGTAACCCCCATACTCATCAATATTAATCTAGCAGGACGTAGGGTTTTACCTCCATCGAGAAGGCCCGAACCTGGGTATTATAGTAATAGTTCTCTTTTGAGACATTCGATGTAATAAGTGTGTGATTGAACTTTGTTATAAATCCTCTAGTGCAATGGCAACGTTATCACAAACGATTTGACCATCTGAGGTTAGATCGCTACACAGTTTCTTCCACGCACCGTGTGTGATGCATTCAATAACGCAAATGATAAAATTATTAATATCGTGTGCAATGGCAACACTATCACAAACGATTTAACGGGAAAAATTGTGTGTGATGTACCTGTGAACGGAAATGTTTTCCTTGGAGCGACTATACGGGATGTACATATGAATGGAAACGTTTAGCGGAGACTGACTGTGTGGGATGTACTTGCGACCGGAAACAATTTCGCCGTATAATTGTATTTTTTAGCTATACTGTTTGTATTTCCGTATTTGAGCGCTCGCCGGTCACACACGACCTCATTTTGCTGAGCGTGTGTGCCAGGAGGGAATATCCCCGACTGTTTCTGGGTCATGTGGGCACGACCCCCTATCGCCCACACTCACTTCGCGACGGTAGCAAATGTCGTCGCGGAAAGGGGTTAAAAACCGTTTGTATAGCACCGACGCGTACCAGTGCATCCTTTGAGGGGTTTGTTCGGGGTGTCTTCACCTCGACCGGAAACACAATTAGTTGGACCCAAACTACTGCACCTACTGAAAATATTGATTAAGAAATTCCTTCGGGTATGATAGAACAACTGCTAGCTAATCCTTATGCAGGAGATGGAACTGAACATCCTGATAAGCACTTGATCTATGTGGATGAAATTTGTGAATTATTTAAGCTTGCAGGTTTACCCAAAGATGAAGCTAAGAAGAAGGTTTTCCCTTTATCTTTGAAGGGAAAAGTATTGACATGGTATAGGCTATGGGATGATATTGGATCTTGGAACTGGAATCAATTGAAATTAGAATTTCACCAAAAAAATTATCCTATGCATCTAGTTCATCATGATCGGAATTATATATATAATTTTTGGCCTCATGAAGGAGAAAGTATCGCTCTAGCTTGGTGGAGGCTTAAGTCAATGTTATATTCATGCCCCAATCATCAGCTCTTGAGAGAAATTATTATTCAAAACTTTTATGCTCGACTTTCTCATGATGATCAATGCATGCTCGATACTTCTTGTACTGGTTCTTTTATGAAGAAGACTATTGAATTCAGGTGGGATCTTTTAGAAAGAATTAAACACAACTCTGAAGATTGGGAACTTGAGGAAGGTAAAGAGTCAAGTATTAAGCTTGAGTTTGATTGTGTTAAATCTTTTATGAATACCGATGTTGTTCACAAGTTTAGCACTAAATATGGACTTGACTCTGAGATAGTAGCCTCTTTCTGTGAATCATTTGCTACTCATGTTGATCTCCCTAAGGAGAAGTGGTTTAAATATCACCCCCCTATTAAAGAAGAAATTAAAGAACCTGTTAAAACTAAAGAAGAAACTATCATTTACAATGTTGATCTAGTTGTGCATACTGCTTATATTGAAAAACCACCTTTCCCTGTTAGGATAAAGGAACATGCTAAGGTTTCAAATGTGGTTCGAAAAAGTAATATTAAAGCACCTAGACCCTCAGAAAAAATCAAAGTATAACCTAGTGTTGCTGTGGTTAAATATCTCTTGGTAGAAAATATTGATGGGAATGTTATTTATTTCTTTGATGAAGCTAGTAGAATTGCCAAACCCGATGAAAAATATAAACATAGACCTATTGTTGGCATGCCTGTTGTCTCAGTTAAAATAGGAGATCATTGTTATCATGGCATATGTGATTTAGGTGCTCGTGTGATTGCTATTCCTTTAACCTTATACCAAGAAATTATGAATGATATAGCACCCGCTGAAATAGAAGACATAGATGTTACTATTAAACTTGCTAATAGAGACACCATCACGCCACTTCAGATTATTAGAGATGTTGAAGTATTGTGTGGGAAAATAAAATATCCTACTGATTTTCTAATCCTTGGTTCCCCACAAGATGAATTTTGTCCCATTATCTTTGGTAGACCTTTCTTGAACACCGTTAATGCTAAAATAGATTATGAGAAACAAACTGTTGGTGTTAGCTTTGGTGATGAGTCTTATGAGTTTAATTTCTCCATGTTTAGTAGACAACCTCATAAGAAATAATTATCTAGTAAGGATGAAATAATTGGTCTTGCTTCTATTGTTGTGCCTCCTACTGATCCACTAGAACAATATTTGCTAGACCATGAAAATGATATGCATATGCATGAAAGAAATGAAATAGATAATGATTTCTTTGAACAATGACCTCTGCTCAAACACAATTTTCCCATTGAAACTCTAGGAGGTCCTCCTCCACCTAAAGGTGATCCTGTGTTTGAATTAAAACAATTGCCTAACACTTTGAAATATGCTTATCTTGATGAGAAAAGATATATCCTATTATTATTATTGCTAACCTTTCATAACATGAAGAAGAAAGATTATTGAAAATTTTGAAGAAGCACTGAGCTGCTATTGGATATACTCTTGATGATCTTAAGGGCATTAGTCCCACTCTCTGTCAGCACAAGATTAATATGGAACCTGATACTAAACCCATTGTTGATCACCAACGATGTTTGAATCCTAAAGAAGTGGTAAGAACTGAAATATTAAAGCTTCTAGAAGCAGGTATATTCTATCACATAGCTGATAGTAGATGGGTAAGTCTCGTTCATTGTGTGCCTAAGAAGGGAGGTATTACCGTTGTTTCTAATAAAAAAATGAACTTATTCCACAAAGAATTGTCACTGGCTATGGAATGGTAATTTATTTTAGAAAATTAAATACAGGAACTAGAAAAGATCATTACCCTCTACCTTTTATTGATCAAATGCTAGAAAGACTATCTAAGCAGACACACTTTTGCTTCCTTGATGGATATTCTGGTTTTTCTCAAATACCTGTTTCACAACCTGATCAAGATAAAACCACCTTTACTTGTCCTTTTGGAACTTATGCATATAGACGTATGCCTTTTGGTGTATGCAATGCACCTACTACCTCTCAAAGATGTATGACTGCTATATTCTCTGATTTTTGTGAAAAGATTGTTGAGATTTTCATGGATGATTTTTCCGTTTACAGAACTTCTTTTGATGATTTCCTAAGCAACCTTGATCGAGTTTTGCAGAGATGTGAGCAAACTAATCTTGTCTTGAATTGGGAGAAGTGCCACTTGATGGTTAATGAAGGCATTGTCTTGGAGCATAAAATTTCTGAATGAGGTATTGAGGTGGATAAAGCTAAAGTTGATGCAATTGAGAAAATGCCATGCACTAAAGATATAAAAGGTATTTGTAGTTTCCTTGGTCATGCTAGTTTCTATCGGAGGTTTATTATAGACTTCTCTAAAATTTCTAGGCCTCTTACAAATCTTTTACAAAAGGATGTTCCATTTGTTTTTATGATGATTGTGTACAAATGTTTGAAACACTTAAGAAAGCCTTAACTTCTGCACCTATTGTTCAACCACCTGATTGGAACTTGCCTTTTTAAATTATGTGTGATGCTAGTGATTATGTTGTTGGTGCTGTTCTAGGACAAAGAGTTGATAAAAATTAAATGTTATTCATTATGCTAGCAAAACTCTAGACAGTGCCCAAAGAAATTATGCTACTACTGAGAAAGAATTTTTAGCAATCGTGTTTGCTTGTGAGAAATTCAGATATTACATTGTTGATTCAAAATTAATTGTTCACACTGATCATGCTCCTATAAAATATCTTATGGAAAAGAAAGATGCTAAACCTGGACTCATTAGGTGGGTTCTCTTGCTACAAGAATTTTATTTACATATTACTGATAGAAAAGGAGCTGTAGCTGATAACTTGTCTAGGTTAGAAAATATTCTTGATGACCCACTACCTATGGATGATAGCTTTCCTGATGAACAACTAGCTGCAATAAATGTTTCTTATAAGACTCCTTGGTATGCTAATTACATTGTTTGCTAGATATATACCACCTAGTTTCACATACCAACAAAATAAAAAAACTTCTATGATATAAGACATTACTTTTTGGATGACCCACATATTTATAAAGGAGTAGATGGTATTATTAGACGTTGTACCTTCGCATGAAAAGGAACGAATCCTACGGAAATGTCACTCTAAAGCTTATGGAGTGCATCATGGGGGAGATAGAACTTCTCACAACGTATTGCAATCTGGTTTTTATTGGCCTACTCTCTTGAAGGATGCGAGTAAGTTTGTTTTATCTTATGATGAATGCCAAAGGACATGTAATATCAGTAAGTGTTAGGAAATGCCTATGAATTATTCACTTGTTGTTGAACCATTTAATGTTTGGGGTTTTAATTATATGGGACCTTTCCCTTCCTCTAATGGGTATACTCATATTTTTGTTGCTGTTGATTATGTAACTAAGTGGGTAGAAGCTATTCCAACTAGTAGTGCTGATCACAACACTTCCATTAAAATGCTTAAAGAAGTTATTTTCCCAAGGTTTTGAGTCCCTAGATATTTAATGACTGATGGTGGTTCACACTTTATTCATGGTTCTTTCCCAAAAATGCTTACTAAATATGATGTTAACCATAGAATTACATTGCCTTATCATCATAAATCTAGTGGTCAAGTTGAACTTAGCAATAGAGAAATAAAACTGATTTTACAAAAGACTGTCAATAGGTCCCAAAAGAATTGGTCTAAGAAATTGGATGATGCATTTTGGGCCTACAAAACAGCTTATAAAAATCCCATTGGTATGTCTCCTTATAAAATGGTTTATGGAAAAGCTTGTCATTTGCCTCTTGAGTTAGAACATAAAGCATATTGGGCAATTAAAGAACTTAATTATTGTTAGGCAACATAGCATGTAGTTTAAAAAAAATTCCTACGATCACGCAAGATCTATCTAGGAGATGCATAGCAATGATAGGGGGAGAGTGTGTCCACGTACCCTCGTAGACCGAAAGCGGAAGCATTAGGTTAATGCGGTTGATGTAGTCGAACATCTTCACGATCCAACCGATCAAGTACCGAATGTATGACACCTCCGAGTTCAGCACACGTTCAGCTCAATGATGTCCCTCGAACTCTTGATCTATAACGCCCTCGATGCGGCTATATCTCCAACATGTCGAAGCATGACTTAGAGGTATAACCGCATTGAAAGCAATGTCGCAAGTAAGGTAATCTTCACACAACCCATGTAATACATAAGGGAAAAAGATACATAGTTGGCTTACAATCTCCACTTCACACAATACATGAATAAAGCATTACATCATCCAAATACAATCAAGGTCCGACTACGGAACCAAAATAAAAGAAGAACCCCAAATGCGACAAAGGTCCCCGATCGACCCCAACTGGGATCCACTACTGACCAACTAGAACGAAACAACACAAAGGACAAGATCTTCATCGAGCTCCTCCTGAGCTTGGTTGCGTCATTTGCACGGACTCATCGGCACCTGCAAGCTGGTTTTGGAAGTATTTGTGAGCCACGGGGACTCAGCAATCTCGCACCCTCGCGATCAAGACTATTTAAGCTTATGGGTAAGGTAAAGGTATGAGGTGGAGCTGCAGCAAGCGACTAGCATATATGGTGGCTAGCATATGCAAATGAGAGCGAGAAGAGAAGGCAAAGCACGTTCGAGAAAGTATGATCAAGAAGTGATCCTAAACAACCTACGTCAAGCATAACTCCAACACCGTGTTCACTTCCCGGACTCCGCCGGAAAGAGACCATCACGGTAACACACGTTGTTGATTCATTTTAATTAAGGTCAAGTTTAGGTTTTCTACAACCGGACGTTAACAAATTCCCATCTGCCCATAACCGTGGGCACGGCTTTCGAAAGTTCAAATCCCTGCAGGGGTGTCCCAACTTAGCCCATCACAAGCTCTCACGGTCAACGAAGGAATAGACCTCCTCCCGAGACATTCCGATCAGACTCGGTATCCCGGTACAACAAGACACTTCGACAAGTTAAAACAAATCCAGCAACACCACCAAGATGTGCCGACAAATCCTGATAGGAGCTGCACATATCTCGTTCTCAGGGCACACCGGATGAGCAAGACGTCGGGTTGGCCAGCCCAGAGTTGCCCCTAGTAGCCCCGGACATCGCTCGGTTGGACCAACACTCAAAGGAGCACTGGCCCGGGGGGGGGGGGGTAAAATAATGATGACCCTTGGGCGCGCGACCCCCAAGGGAAAAGAAAAGGCTAGGTGGCGAATGGTAAGACCAATGTTGGGCATTCCTGGAAAAGCTTTACTTAAGGCGAACTGTCAAGGGGTTCCCATTATTACCCAACCGCGTAAGGAACGCAAAATCCGGGAACATAACACCGATATGACGGAAACTAGGGCGGCAAGAGTGGAACAAAACACCAGGCATAAGGCCGAGCCTTGCACCCTTTACGAAGTATATAGATGCATTAAGATAACATGGCAATATAATGATATCCCAACAAGTAAATAAATGTTCCAACAAGGAACGGCCTCCAATCTTCACCTGCAACTAGCAACGCTATAATAGGGGCTGATCAAAGCGGTAACATAGCCAATCAACGGTTTGCTAGGACAAGGTGGGTTAGAGGTTTGACATGGCAATTTGGGAGGCTTGAAAGCAAGTGGTAGGCATCGTAGCATTGGCATAGCAAAAGAGCGAGCAAACTAGCATAGCAAAGATAGTAGTGATTTCGAGGGTATGATCATCTTGCCTGAAATCCTGCAAGGAAGAAGAACGAGTCCATGAAGAAGACAAACGGACGTAGACGAACGGATCCTCACAACACGACGTTACCGGAGCTCACAAGAAAGGCAACCCGGAGAAGCAAACAACATAGTAAACAACCAACACATAGACATGGCATGATGCACAAACAATTATGATGCATGTCCGGTTTAAAGAAGCATGGCATGGCAAAATGCACAAACAATCCTACAAATTAAGTGGAGTTCAACATGCAACGAGTTGCATATTGACGAAAAACCACATGACTTATTTAGTTCTCTCTCGTTTATGTACCCAACAAGATTAAATGTTGTTAGCATGGCAAGAGGTGAAGCAAATGAAAACTACCTATCTAGTCAAGGTTAAATGAGGCCGGAAGCAACGAACAACAATTCCGGAAACTCCTCATGAGCATATTATAGATTTGGTACTGTTCTGCCCTAAACACAATTTTAGAGTAATTAAACATGTAAAGTGAGTACACCATGATAAACTAGGCAAAACTCTACCCCATTTACATATAAAGTTTATTAAATTCCGAGTTACGGTTATTTAGTTATGAAATAAAACATTTTAGCAAGTTATTTAAACAAACAACACTTTAAAATTTTGTAACATGGATGAAAGTTGCATATTATTAAACTAGATGAAATTCTAAGAAAGTTTCATATTAAGTTTGTTTTAACCCGATGCACGGTTGTGGAGATATTAAATGCATGAATAAGAAGGACTTTTCTATAAAACAGGCAAACTCTGGATAATAGGTAAATTTCGCAGACAGGGAAAAACATTATACGGGCCAAAACTGGGCGTACAGAGCATGGCCCAACAGCAAGGGAAAAAAAGGAAGGCGCTCAGGGGGGTGGCCTCTCCCAGTGGGCTTCGGCCCGGTCCAAGGAGGAGCAAGACGGAATGCAGGAGGGGTGCGCTGGGCCTTGTGACGCGGGAGCCCATGCACGTGCAGGCAGAGGAGGCACGTAGGGCGAGGGGCTCGTCCTCCTCTTGCACGGGAAGGCAGCGACGGCGGTTCCGACGGTCAACGACGACATGGGATGGTGGATCCGCTTGGGGAGGCGAAAAGGGAGGTCAGATCTGCGGTGGTGGAGCTCGGATCCGGGGCGCCTGGCCCGGATCTGGCCAACGGTGACGACGATGCGGAGCTCCGGCGATGGTTGAACATGGCGGCGGCGGGCCTGCGGGTAAGGAAAACTGAGGGGGTTAGGCAGAGAGATAAATAAGGGAAAGGAGACATGGCGTGGCAGCGGATCTGCCTGGGGTCGGGGCTCTCCTGGCAGAGGTTCTCGTCGGTGGCCACGCTCCAGCAACGTTGGCAGGGAGGCAGCGACGAGGGCGAATGGGAGGTCGGGGCTCTCCTTGCGGGAACGGCGCCGCTCGGGGGCGGAGCATTCGGGCGACGGCGGGGGAGCGGTTGGGCCCCGATGGGCTTCCCAGGGCCCGAAGCAGGTCCTAGCGGGCTTGGCGGTGGTGGGAGGTTGGCCAGGATGCGTGGCACGCCCGGGTTGGAGGAGGGCGCGGTCAGGTGGCGGCGGGGCTAATGGAGGCGCGACAAGTGGCGGCGGAGGACTTGGCCGTCACGGAAAACGAGGCAGAGGAGGTGGGAGGCGGCTGGCTGATGATTGGGGCGTAGATTTCGAGGAGGAGGAAGGAGAAGGCCCAAAATGGCATGGAGGGGGTCTATATAAGGTAAGGGGGCTAGGGTTAGGGGGTTTGAGGCCGTTTCGGAGCCGTTCGATCTCGATCGGAGGACCCGGAGCGGAGGGGGTTAGATAGGTGGGCTAGATGGACTGTGCTAGAGAGAGATGGGCTGAGAAGAGAGGAGAGCGAGGCCCGGCAACAGTTTTCGGAGACAGAAAACGTCCGACGTTAGACCGACTATATTGCCGCTATAGTTTAACGGTTGGGCTATCAAACGAGCTCCGAATGCGATGAAACTTGGCAGGCGACCTACTAACAACATAACAACACCACATGCCAACTTTCATCCCATTCCGAGAACATTTTCCGGACTCTTATAAAATACTATTTTGGACATGCCGCGGGCGCTTGCAAGTGTGGTTGGACTCAGAACGGACAACGGAAGGAACAGGGAGACCCGGACGGATGCAAGTTTTGAAAACATGATGATGCAATGCACATGATGACATGACAAGATGCAACACGCAAGCGAATGACATGGCAACGATGGTGAATAACTGGACGACAACTGGCACATCGGTCTCGGGGCGTTACATGATCCAAGAAAGGGTCGAGGGAGAGTTTCATCAGCACGACGGCGTGGTTAAGGTGATGGTGATGTGATCCGCCCAGGGCTTCGCCTAAGCACTACGATGCTATGACCGGAAGAGTGAACTGTGGAGGGGGGCACCACACATGGCTAAGAGAACAACTGATGTCCTTTGGGGTGCCCCCTGCCCCTGTATATAAAGGAGGAGAGGGAGGAGGACGACCATGGGGTGCGCCATTGGGGGAGGAAACCAACTTGGACTCTGTCGGTGTCAAAACCGGCGGATCTCGGGTAGGGGGTCCCTAACTGTGCGTCTAGGCCGGATGGTAACAGGAGGCAAGGGACACGAAGTTTTACCCAGGTTCGGGCCCTCTCGATGGAGGTAAAACCCTACGTCCTGCTTGATTAATATTGATGATATGGGTAGTACAAGAGTAGATCTACCACGAGATCGGAAAGGCTAAACCCTAGAAGCTAGCCTATGGTATGATTGTTGTTGTCTATGTTGTCCTACGGACTAAAACCCTCCGGTTTATATAGACACCGGAGAGGGTTAGGGTTACACAAACTTGGTTACAATGGTTGGAGATCTGCATATCCGTATCGCCAAGCTTGCCTTCCACGCCAAGGAAAGTCCCTTCCGGACACGGGACGAAGTCTTCAATCTTGTATCTTCATAGTCCAGGAGTCCGGCTGAAGGTATAGTCCTCCTATCCGAACACCCCCTAATCCAGGACTCCCTCAGTAGCCCTTGAACCAGGCTTCAATGACGACGAGTCCGACGCACAGATTGTCTTCGGCATTGCAAGGCGGGTTCCTCCTCCAAGTACTTCATAGAAGATTTTGAACACAAAGATAGTGTCCGGCTCTACAAAATAAGTTTCCACATACTGCCATAGAGAGAATAATATTTACACAAATCTAATCTGTTGATGTATTCGGTAGTGTGACACACCATGACCAAGCCTTTATCCGAGTCGTTTCATTATCCCACCTCAGCGCGTCATGCGAGGCGGTTTTCTTGGCACATCTTGTTAAAGCAGAGATCGTGTCCCCTTATTCCGGGATTCTCATCAATACGGGCGTGGGTAACCCAACCGCTTCTAGGACTCCTAGATTATAGGCAAGTCCAAACGGACACGGAGAGGACACTTGATATTCACCCTCTTTATAAAGGGACAAGGCTTTTATTTTTCCCTCCCGTGCTCAATCGAATCCTTCCCCCACCTCAAGCCCAAACGCCCAAAGTTCAGGTCAGGTGCTCCGAACCTTCATTCATGTCCAGATCTAGCCTTCAAGGCTGATGGGAGGCCAGATATCTGACTGCCGAGATTTTGCATCGGCTGCCTCCCCGGGGGCAGGCCGTCCCCTCCCCCGAACCCAACAAGAGCGTCGTGTTCGTCTCCCACTTCCTCCGAGGACTAGGCCTTGCTCTGGATCCTTTCGTCAGGGGCTTGATGTTTTATTACGGGCTAGATTTCCATGATCTAGCTCCGGACTCCTTTCTTCAAATCACGACATTTATTGTCGTGTGCGAGGCCTTCCTCCGGGTTACCCCTCACTTTGGCCTATGGCTGAAGACCTTTGAAGTAAAACCAAAGATGATCGAGGGGCAACATGCGGCGTGTGGAGGTGCCTCAATACGCAAGATGACGGGAGCTTCATGGCCCAAAGGTTCCATTCTAGAGGTGTCTGAATTGTGGCAACAGGAGTGGTTCTACATCACGGCTCCTAGAAGTGCCAAGTGGGCGGCCGCCCCCGTTTTCCGCTCGGGCCCTCCACCACAACTGATGTCATGGATTAGCAGAGGACTGAGCTGGGGTCCAGCCAAGGACGTGCCTATACTGCAAAGCCGTATTCGTGATCTCTTTAATGGAGATTTCAGTTTGGTTGCGGTAATACAAGTTATGCTGGTCCGTCAAGTCGAGCCTTGCAAACGCCGGCCCCTTCGCTTGTGGGAGTTCAATCCCGAGGGACCACATGTCATTTAAAATTTCCTCGGCCTGACGCATGAGGAGATGTACAAGTCATTCTTCGGACCTCAGGTAGAGTGTCCGGAAATCACCGAGGACGTGGGCCTGAGCAGTAACCGCGCCGCCAAATAGGTAAGGAATCTTCCGGCCGAACATACTATCTCTCATTTGTTACGAAGTTATCTCTGAGAGTTCGCTCTTTGACCATGACTGGCTAACAAAGGCGAAGTTGATTCAGTGTTCGGCCCCCCTCCCTGAGGGTTTGGAAAATCTGGTACTGGAAAAGATGCTCCAGGTCGCACCCAGCCCGGAGCTCTTGAGGGAAGATACCGGGGAGGATAATACGGGCGGACGCGGGACCCCAACGCTGCCCATTCTAACCGAGGGAGCGAGCGTCTCCATGAAGGAAGACGACCGAAGGAGGAAAAGTACTGCGCCTGGGGATTCGGAAGCCGAAGCTTCCAAACGGGAGAAGAAGTCTCCCGCGGAGGGTCCTACCTTGGGGGGTGCTTCTGCCGCACAATGTTCGCGGCGGGATCAATTCTGCAGCGAGTCGTAAGTGACCCGAAATACTGTAATAGCACAGGTATGCCATTTTTTCTTCTAAGGAAATAACCACCGCGTATATCTTTTGCAGTTCGGGCCTTAGCCCCTCTCAAATGAGCTCGTCTTCGGGGGATCTTCTTCCGGAGATGATGGAGAGCGAAACGCCTCCTCCGGACTCCTCCGCTCCGGAAGCGGGCGACCCCGAAGTGTCGTCGCGGAGGGCCTCTCCGAATATGGTGAGGCCAGAAGATGATCCCATTGACCCCCGGAGCTCCCAGTGTCCGGATCCCGAAGAGAGCAGACAAAAGAGTCCGGCACCGTTGTAACATCCCAAATTTTCAATTTGGAATGTTATACACTAGATCATCATGCATATCATATTTTCATGCATTTTGGTTGATCCTAGAAATTTCACGCAACTCAAGGACCCTCGGAGAGAGTTGGACATTTCGTTATTTTCATATTTAAGAGTTTTCTCGAATTTGAAAAGAGGATCATTGATTTATTTTATTTCATCTTCAATTATTTTCCAATATCAAAATATAAGAGAGGGAATAATATGACTTTCCCAAAATTGAGGAAAATATGAAGATTTAATAAATAGATCAAATTTGGTTTTGCCGGAGTTTTATTTGCATTTTTTTATTTGGATAGGGAAAAATGCGCGTTTTCGAAAATTGCATTTTTGGTCCGGAGTAAAGTTCATTTTATTCGGCTCATTTTTAGGAGTCGGGGAAAATTTACTTTAGTAATTTCAGAGTTTGTTTAGTTTCTTTTTCTTTTGTTTTCTGCGCGCGATAACCAGTTAAAAAAAAGAGAGCAGGCCAGCCGGGCCTAAAGCCCAGCCAGCCGGCCGCCTCCCCAGCCTCCTGCGCGCGTGCGCACCAGGCCAGGCGCCAGCCGCCGCCGCCTCGCCTCTAGGCCGAATCCTTTTAGGATTCTAGGCCGGCCCCTTTCCTTTGTTCCATTTTCCTTTTTCTGCTAGGACTCTTTTTCCTATTCTATTTCTTGTCCCCTACCCCAAGAAATCCCTTCCCTCCCCAATATAAATACCCCAACACCCCCCCTCTAAACACATCAAATCAAACCCCAAGCCCTACACCGCACCCCACACCCGCGCCACCGCCGCACCTTGCCCACGCCGCCGCCCTACGCCACGCCGCCGGAGCCCCTCGCCGGAGGTTGCCCCGCATCTCTTTTCCTCGGATCGTTTTCTTCTAATCGTTCCGATTCTTTTCTTCTCTTCCGATTCGTTTTCTTTCCGGTTCTTCTCTAAACCGTTCCGGTTTTCTAGATCGGTTTTTCGTTCGGTTTTCTTTTCCGAAACCCTAGATCGGATTCGTTTTCTTTTCCGATTTAGTTGCCTTTGGACCATTCGCCGGACCGTTCGTCCTAATGAACGTGATCAACGGATTCTTCTAGGTTAAGGAACGTCCGTTCGTTTAGCCGTTCTTCGTTTTCTTTCTCGTCGGATTTATTCCGCGATCGCGATCTCAGATCCGATCTTCGTTCTAGTCTTTCTTCTCGCTCGTTTATCGGAATCAGGTGATTCAAGCGCCGGGAGTTTCGTTTCGAAACCGCCGTTCCGTCTAATCAACTTAATCACGTTTTTGCCCCAGTAAAATTTGACCTAGTTTCAACTTGCTAGAACCGAGTTGTTTTCTTCCACCGTTTGTTTTTCCGTTTCTTTGTTCGGTTCGTTCTTTCTTTGCAACCGGAGTTCTTAAGGTGAACTATCTCGTTCGTTCTCTTGTTCGAGTTTTACCTGTGCATTAGATGAGTACTTATTGTGTGCTTGTTGTTTGTCTGCGATAGATCACCCGGATTGCGCCGCTTATTACTTCGAAACCCTAGGGCTCGTGGATCATCAGCAAGGCAAGTAACACTGTGATCATACCTTTTCTACAACCCATGTTTTATTGCATTAGATCAATCCCCTCACATTGCATGATTAGGATCTAATTAAATTGTGGGATGGGAAGTAGATGAGGTAGTACCTATCACCTGTATTATTATGAAACCTTTGGGAGTTACTTCTACATGTGCTATTTATGCCATGCTATGCTAGTAGACATGGATTGGGTGAGTGATATCCATGACAGATGTGAGTTGATAATTTTAATGGTTTATCTAAGGTGGCAACTTAAACACACATCTGGGTGGATTGAGGCACCTGATGTCTATCAGGACTTGCCTGTTTTTTTTGGACCGCCACCCAGGCTCAAAGGGATCATAAGATCTTTCATGCTAAATACTTACATGTGCAGCCACAAGCCATTATGGGATCTGGCATAGTTGACTAAGTCGTGCGAACTCTTATAGGGGTAGACTAGCAGATGTAGGGGTTGTACGTGGTACGGTCTACTCCATCATAAGGTGCTAGCGCTTCTGAAAGACTATGTCTCGGTCATCCGTTTCTCAAACACCATGTAGTGCAGGAAACCAAACGGAGGCGATCGAGTCTTGTGGGGAAAAGTGCGCAAACCTCTGCAGAGTGTACAAACTAATCATGATTAGCCGTGTCCCCGGTTATGGACAACTTGAGTATCTAGTACTTGAATATCATGTGAATCTCATCACGTTACTTCTAATTAATATTGTTGGGTTTTAATTATTTTTAATTGGGATTGAGAATGCTGTCAAGCATTCTTGATGTTTCACAACCACCATGATAGTTAAATAAACTTATTCCTTTGCAGTAGGGAAAAACTGGCTTTACACAAAATAGTAACCATAGAGCTTTCCCCCAGCCATATATGCATATAGTATAGCTGTTTCATTCCATTACTCTCTATGTGTTACTTTGCCAGCATATTCCATGTGCTGACCCGTTTTCGGGCTGCAACTTCTCATGTTGCAGACTTTTCAGACGACGATTGAGGTGTTTTAGGTCGTGGTTCTATACTCAGTGATGCCGCTGGAGGTGATGGACCCATTTATCTTCCAAGTCTTCCGCTGTTATCGTTTTTAGGTGGCCTTAAGCCATATTTATTGTAATAAGTTCTCTTTGAGACAACGATGTAATAAGTGTGTGATTGCCACTCTGCTATAAATCCTTCGATGTACTGTGTGGTGTCAGCATTACTGATCCAGGGATGACACCCGAGCACAGTAGACTTGATCCATTCGGGTCGAGTCGCCACAGAGATGGTATCAGAGCACACGCTGACTGTAGGACACGACCACTAAGTTAAAAGCCATAGATCACTATTCTCTTCTCATTTTCTAACTCCTCATCTTTTCTACTCTTTTAGGATGACGCTCGCGGAGATTAAGTACGCTCAACCGGATGAAGGCACACCATTTGGATTTCACCTGAAGGAAGTCACCAAGTACCTGAACATTGGATTACCAAGCTTCACAAGAACCTTCAACGCCACTCTGCCTGAAGAGGAGCGCCGGAAGATTCAAGCTCATGTTCCGGGAAGGACATTCGCGCCAATCACGAAGCCCATAGATAGTGTTTTCAATGCACCAACCTGGAGTCTGGGAAGGAGCATGGCAGCTCATATCACCATAGGACGCATTGGAGAAGTTTATCAAGAAGACCTCAAGGACACTATCTATCAGATTTGCGGACGCCGAGATGAACAATGGGAGTTAGTCAGCACCAAGAAGGATAGATCCATTGCATCTTTCATCCAGGAGTTAAACCAGCACATTCGACGCCACGAGAACCAGATGTGCAATGACATGATAGAGTTGAAGAATGCGAAGGCAAGGATCATCGAGCTAGAAGGAGAACTGAAGTCTACACGCAAGGACTACATGGACGAGATCGTAGCTCTAGCAAGACACAATGTCGATCTTAAGCAGGAGATTGAAGAACTCAAGAGGAAGTTAGCATCCACAGAGGAAGACGAGTACGTCGCATGTCTGGACAACTACATCATCATCGACGACACCGAATCGGATCCAAGTGAACCCGACTTTGAAGACGAAGCTAGAGCAGATATCATGGAGTCTTCCACCGGTTCAAATTTCTAGATGACCACCAGATATTAGTAGTATTCCCCCATGTAAACATTATAGTCGAGCACTTTTGCGATAGTTAGACCGTTTGTAAGCCCTTGTTTGATTGAATGAAGTGATTTTGTGTGCATTTGCTCATGTGCATATGGGTAGTGTTTTCCCTTTAGACCTCACTCTATTCTTAATTCTCGTCTTTTCTAAACCCTCAGATGCGTCCGAGACGTGACCCCAGTTACCATTAAGGATTGGTAACTATGTGTTTCCCTCAGACCTAATAGTATTGGAATCTCAAGGATTGGATGTGATATTAGGCATGGATTGGTTATCAAAGTATGAAGGGAATATTGAGTGTGCTAGTAAGTCAATTTTGCTTACCACACCCGAAAGAAGACGGATCAAGTATGTATCCCGGCATGTGCCAAACAGGACACAAGTAAACTGCCTAACAGGAGTTGTGCAAGAGGAAGTACCAGTGGTAAAGGATTTTCCTGATGTATTTCCTGAGGAATTGCCAGGCATGCCACCGGATAGAGACATTGAGTTTTTGATTGAGTTATTGCCAGGTACAGCCCAATATCGAAGCGACCATACCGGATGCCAGCAAAGGATTTGGTAGAAATTAAGAATCAGGTTAAGGAGTTATTGGAGAAAGGTTACATTCGCCCAAGTTCTTCGCCTTGGGGATCACCCGTACTTCTAGTGGAAAAGAAGGATGGATCATTAAGGATGGTTGTAGATTATCGGGGATTGAATGAAGTAACCATCAAGAACAAGTACCCACTGCCAATGATCAACGATCTGTTTGATCGGTTGCAAGGAGCTAAAGTGTTTTCCAAGATCGATTTGCGATCAGGGTACCATCAATTGAAGATTCGGGAGCAGGACATACCTAAGACAGCATTCACCACGAGATATGGACTGTATGAGTATACCGTTATGTAATTTGGATTGACTAACGCACCGGCCTATTTTATGAACCTGATGAACAAAGTGTTTATGGAGTTTTTGGATAAGTTCGTCGTAGTGTTCATTGATGACATCCTGGTGTATTCGAAGAATGAAGAGGAGCATAAGGAACATTTGCGTTTGGTTTTGGAGAAACTAAGGGAACATCAGTTATACGCCAAATTCAGCAAATGTGAGTTTTGGTTGAAGGAAGTAGGATTCCTCGGACATGTTATATCCGGAGAAGGTATAGCAGTTGACCCCACTAAGGTTGAGACCGTAACTGAATGGGAATCCCCAACGACAGTTGGAGGGATCCAGAGTTTTCTTGGACTCGCAGGATACTACTGGAGATTCATTGAGAACTTTTCAAAGATTGCAAAGCCTATGACGGATTTGTTGAAGAAGGATACTAAGTTCAAATGGACTGAGGAGTGTGAGGCTAGTTTCCAGGAGTTGAAGAAATGTTTGGTTACCTCACCAGTATTGATTTTGCCAGATCAGACCAAGGATTATGAGGTGTATTGCGACGCTTCACGTCGAGGACTTGGAGCAGTGCTTATGCAGGAAGGGAGAGTTGTTTCATATGCTTCACGGCAACTGAAGCCTCATGAGTTGAATTATGCCACGCATGATTTGGAGTTAGCAGCCGTAGTGCATGCATTGAAAACATGGAGACATTTCCTCATTGGAAATCATTGTGAGGTGTACACGGATCTCAAGAGTTTGAAGTACATTTTCACGCAGAAGGAGTTGAACCTCAGACAAAGGAGATGGTTGGAGCTCATCAAGGATTATGACATGAGATTGCATTACCATCCCGGAAAAGCTAATGTAGTAGCTGACGCATTGAGCCGTAATAGCCATGTCAATACCCTAGTGACGGGGAAAATACCCAAGGAGTTAGCAGAAAACCTACGTGAGCTATGTTTGGAAATAGTTCCGAGAGGCTATGTAGCAGCATTAGAGATTCAGTCAACATTGATGGATAAGATTAGAGAAGCCCAGAAATCTGACAAGGAGATTGCTGCTATAAAGGAGAAACTGAGCGAAGGAAAAGCTAAAGGATTTCGTGAGGACGAGCACGACACCTTATGGTTTGAGGACCGTGTTTATGTGCCAAATGACCCGGAGATCAGGAAGTTGATTTTGCAAGAGGCACATGATTCACCGTATTCGATTCACCCAGGGAATACCAAGATGTACTTGGATTTGAAGGAAACATTCTGGTGGACCGGAATGAAGAAGGATATTGCAGCATATGTAGCAGTTTGTGACGTATGTCAGAGAGTAAAGGCAGAGCATCAGAAGCCAGCAGGATTGTTACAACCATTGCCGATACCCGAATGGAAGTGGGAAAAGATAGGCATGGATTTTATCACAGGATTCTCCAGGACGAAAGCAGGCTATGACTCGATATGGGTAGTAGTTGATCGTTTGACGAAGGTAGCACATTTCATTCCAGTTAAGACCACTTACACCAGTGCTAAGTTGGCGAAGATATACATGACTAGAATCATTTGTTTGCATGGAGTTCCAAGGAGTATCGTATCAGATAGAGGAACCCAATTTACCTCAAAGTTTTGGAATCAGTTGCATGAAACTTTAGGGACCAGACTAGAGTTCAGCACAGCTTTTCACCCGCAGACAGATGGACAGAACGAGAGAGTCAATCAGATTTTGGAAGATATGCTGAGAGCTTGTGCGCTAGATTATGGATCTAGTTGGGATGATAACTTGCCGTATGCGGAGTTTTCTTATAACAATAGTTACCAAACCAGTCTAAAGATGGCACCTTTCGAGGCTTTATACGGAAGGAGGTGCAGGACACCGTTGTCATGGGACGAAGTTGGAGACCGTCAATTCTTTGGAGCAGATATGATTAAGGAGTCTGAACGGAAAGTTAAGTTGATTCGCGATAGGCTCAAGGTAGCCCAGTCCAGGCAGAAGAGCTACGCAGACTCTAAACGTAAGGAGACAGTTTACGAAACCGGAGACAGAGTTTATCTCCGAGTATCCCCACTTCGAGGAGTTAAGCGCTTTGGAGTTAAGGGAAAATTAGCACCGCGTTTCGTTGGACCGTATAAGATCTTGCAACGTATGGGAGAAGTCTCTTATAAGTTGGAATTACCAGAGGGACTGTCAGGAGTTCATGATGTATTCCATGTTTCTCAGCTGAAGAAATGTCATGCCGAGATGGCGGAGGTACCGCTAAGGGATACCGTGCCACTCGAAGCGATTCAGTTGAAGGACGACTTAACGTATGAGGAGAAGCCAGTCAAGATTCTCGAGTTTGCCAGCAGAGTTACTCGCAGCAAGGTTATCAAGTTTTGCAAAGTTCAGTGGAACCACCACTCAGAGGATGAAGCCACCTGGGAGAGAGAAGAAGATTTGCTCAAGGACCACCCTCACCTATTTTCTAGCCAACCCGAATCTTGAGGGCGAGATTCATCTTAAGGGGGGTAGGTTTGTAACATCCCAAATTTTCAATTTGGAATGTTATACACTAGATCATCATGCATATCATATTTTCATGCATTTTGGTTGATCCTAGAAATTTCACGCAACTCAAGGACCCTCGGAGAGAGTTGGACATTTCATTATTTTCATATTTGAGAGTTTTCTCGAATTTGAAAAGAGGATCATTGATTTATTTTATTTCATCTTCAATTATTTTCCAATATCAAAATATAAGAGAGGGAATAATATGACTTTCCCAAAATTGAGGAAAAAATTAAGATTTAATAAATAGATCAAATTTGGTTTTGCCGGAGTTTTATTTGCATTTTTTATTTGGATAGGGAAAATGCGCATTTTCGAAAATTGCATTTTAGGTCCGGAGTAAAGTTCATTTTGTTCGGCTCATTTTTAGGAGTCGGGGAAAATTTACTTTAGTAATTTCGGAGTTCGTTTAGTTTCTTTTTCTTTTGTTTTCTGCGCGATAACAAGTTAAAAAAAAGAGAGCAGGCCAGCCGGGCCTAAAGCCCAGCCAGCCGGCCGCCTCCCCAGCCCCCTGCGCGCGTGCGCTGTGCGCCAGGCCAGGCGCCAGCCGCCGCCGCCTCGCCTCTAGGCCGAATCCTTTTAGGATTCTAGGCCGGCCCCTTTCCTTTGTTCCGTTTTCCTTTTTCTTCTAGGACTCTTTTTCCTATTCTATTTCTTGTCCCCTACCCCAAGAAATCCCTCCCCTCCCCAATATAAATACCCCAACACCGCCCCCTAAACACAGCAAATCAAACCCCAAGCCCTACACCGCACCCCACACCCGCGCCGCCGCCGCACCTTGCCCACGCCGCCGCCCTACGCCACGCCGCCGGAGCCCCTCGCCGGAGACCTCGCCGGAGGTTGCCCCGCGTCTCTTTTCCTCGGATCGTTTTCTTCTAATATTTCCGATTCTTTTCTTCTCTTCCGATTCATTTTCTTTCCGGTTCTTCTCTAAACCGTTCCGGTTTTCTAGATCGGTTTTTCGTTCGGTTTTCTTTTCCGAAACCCTAGATCGGATTCGTTTTCTTTTCCGATTTAGTTGCCTTTGGACCTTTCGCTGGACCGTTCGTCCTAACGAACGTGATCACCAGATTCTTCTAGGTTAATGAACGTCCGTTCGTTTAGCCGTTCTTCGTTTTGTTTCTCGTCGGATTTATTCTGCGATCGCGATCTCAGATCCGATCTTCGTTCTAGTCTTTCTTCTCGCTCGTTTATCAGAATCAGGTGATTCAAGCGCCTGGAGTTTCGTTTCGAAACCGCCGTTCCGTCTAATCAACTTAAACACGTTTTTGCCCCAGTAAAATTTGACCTAATTTCAACTTGCTAGAACCGAGTTGTTTTCTTCCGCCGTTTGTTTTTCCATTTCTTTGTTCGGTTCGTTCTTTCTTTGCAACCGGAGTTCTTCAGTTGAACTATCTGGTTCGTTCTCTTGTTCGAGTTTTACCTGTGCATTAGATGAGTACTTATTGTGTGCTTGTTGTTTGTCTGCGATAGATCACCCGGATTGCGCCGCTTGTTACTTCGAAACCCTAGGTCTCGTGGATCATCAGCAAGGCAAGTAACACTTTGATCATACCTTTTCTACAACCCATGTTTTATTGCATTAGATCAATCCCCTCACATTGCATGATTAGGATCTAATTAAATTGTGGGATGCGAAGTAGATGAGGTAGTACCTATCACCTGTATTATTATGAAACCTTTGGGAGTTACTTTTACGTTTGCTATTTGTGCCATGCTATGCTAGTAGACGTGGATTGGGTGAGTGATATCCATGATAGATGTGAGTTGATAATTTTAATGGTTTATCTAAGGTGGCAACTTAAACACACATCTGGGTGGATTGAGGCACCTGATGTCTATCAGGACTTGCCTGTTTTTTTTGGACCGCCACCCAGGCTCAAAGGGATCATAAGATCTTTCATGCTAAATACTTACGTGTGCAGCCACAAGCCATTATGGGCTCTGGCATAGTTGACTAAGTCGTGCGAACTCTTATAGGGGTAGACTAGCAGATGTAGGGGTTGTAGGTGGTACGGTCTACTCCATCGTAAGGTGCTAGCGCTTCTGAAAGACTATGTCTCGGTCATCCGTTTCTCGAACAGCATGTAGTGCGGGAAACCAAACGGAGGCGATCTAGTCTTGTGGGGAAAAGTGCGCAAACCTCTGCAGAGTGTACAAACTAATCATGATTAGCCGTGTCCCCAGTTATGGACAACTTGAGTATCTAGTACTTGAATATCATGTGAATCTCATCACGTTACTTCTAATTAATATTGTTGGGTTTTAATTATTTTTAATTGGGATTGAGAATGCTGTCAACCATTCTCGATGTTTCACAACCACCATGATAGTTAAATAAACTTATTCCTTTGCAGTAGGGAAAAACTGGCTTTACGCAAAACAGTAACCATAGAGCTTTCCACCAGCCATATATGCATATAGTATAGCTGTTTCATTCCATTACTCTCTATGTGTTACTTTGCCAGCATATTCCATGTGCTGACCCGTTTTCGGGCTGCAACTTCTCATGTTGCAGACTTTTCAGACGACGATTGAGGTGTTTTAGGTCGTGGTTCTATACTCAGTGATGCCGCTAGAGTTGATGGATCCATTTATCTTCCAAGTCTTCCGCTGTTATCGTTTTTAGGTGGCCTTAAGCCATATTTATTGTAATAAGTTCTCTTTGAGACAACGATGTAATAAATGTGTGATTGCCACTCTGCTATAAATCCTTTGATGTACTGTGTGGTGTCAGCATTACTGATCCAGGGATGCCACCCGAGCACAGTAGACTTGATCCATTCGGGTCGGGTCGCCACAACCGTCTAGTGTGCGATCGGATGTTCTGAGGGAGTTGGTGGGGCGAGCGGCCATCTCAGATGAACACCGTATGCTGATGAATACGGTGGTGGAGAGAATCGCGTCCGTCGAAAGCGGATTGCATGAAGCTTTTATGAGCCTATTGACATGCTTTGAGGTACGCAAAATAATGTATGATAGTCCTGCACATGCTAGGTGTGCCCTCTGTAGATAGTAGCCCCTGAGACTCTGGTTGTCATCGGAAACGACGACGAACAGAGGACATATTACCAATTAATAACCATACTGCCTCCATGTGCAGGTGATGGAAGCTCCGGTGGCTAGCCGGACTAGCGAGTTTGCCCATTTAGAACGGCAGTTGGATGCGACAGACGCCGACATCGAGCTTGTTAACAACATGCTCGACGAGGCACAGGGTAAGTGTCATTATCTGGTAAACACCACATAGGAAGAGCAACATGATGCCAGTATCTTTAATATGTTGTGACTGCAGATGGAGCTACCGCTGTTGAAGCCTTGCGGGCAGAACATGCCCGAGCCAAGGAACAAGCGAGGTTGGGTAATGCGGCTGCTTTGAAGGCGGCCGAAGATTTGCAAGCCGAGAAGGCCGCGCATGGTGAGAGACGAGATAAGATGTCCAAGATGGCCATAGAATTAAAAGCCATCGCCGACCGTTGCCGGGTTCTTGAAAAGGAAAACCAGGCGAAGGCATCGGACCTTGAGAAGGCTGCTGCGACGAGAAAAGACCTCCGCTTTGCTATGAGGGCAAAGAAGGAGGAGCTGCGGGAAGCCAGGGATATTGTAGCTGGGAAATCCTTTATGTTGCGGAGGAAGTTTGGAGATACATGGTATGCCCCTCTGGATCGGCTGTGGAGTTCAGAGGATGTGTATATGGATTTGGCAGCGAGCGCTGCCGATGCGGCCAAGTACTTCCATGGTCAGACGGACCGTGAAGTAGACCAGCTGTTTTGGAGATAATTCCATTCTCCCGAGCGTCCGCTTTCATTGACTGACCAATTAGCCGAATGGGCCGAACTAAATAGGTTGTCCGGACTCTCCATGAGGTCTGTTGTGGATTAGCTATGGCCGGAAAGGTTAAAACCGAACAGCTATTGCAGCTTGGTGCAGCAGTTCCTTGACGTGGTGCCGCGCATTAATGCGATGAAAAGGTCGGCGTGCATAGAGGGCGCACGGATGGCCTTTTCCCGTGTTAAAGCATACTGGGCGGAGATGGATGCTACCACTGTTGCAGCATGGGATTCGGCCATAGGTCGAAGGGCTGCTGAGCACTACTTTGAAGAAGTTCTTGAGGGTGCTCGTTTGATAGAGACCCAGTGCTCAAAAAATATTATGTTTGAGTGATATGTAATCTCATTGTAAGCGAAATGCTTTTATAGATTTTTATAAGGCTATTTTTATACTTTTGCCTGAAAGTAGTATGATGCCTCCTGGGCGGCCGTTTATGTATACATGTGTATAACTTGAAAGATTGCAGTCGTCGGCTTCAACCCCCACGCATATAATGCGGAGGTGCTTGCAAAAACACGCGTTCACACTTAACCCAACGTCTTGGTCCTATTAAGGAGGTGATAGCGGAGCGAGCGAGGCAACCGGACTATAGTGCTTTAGCACTTTCACTTAGCCATAGGAGTTTGACAGTGGGGCTACTAGATAGCCCCTGGTGGCTCCGCACTCTCCCGATCCCGGGGTGCGTACATGCCTGGCCGGAAAATGACCCTTCGTTAAGGCGGAGGAATTCTAACATTCCAACAGGTCATCGAGTGGTTGACCAGTCTCACGCTATATCATGACAGTCAGTTTTCGGCTTTCTCTACTGAGGTGCTCGTCCGGATGAACTAGGGCACAATCGCAGTAGTTCTCCTGGTGCTACCTTAGCCGGTAGAGCGAAACGTAAGGCACCAAAACACAGGAGCCGGGCAAACCCAACATTTAACCAAATACAATGATTCGGAGCTGATGCATATAGGGCCAAACTCGCGACGCCGAACACTCCCTAAGGTATTCGGTCTTTGTGGTATAAACCGGGCCTAAGTAATGGCCTTTGTAAGAAGCCCCTTGTGTCCAGGTACATGCATTGTTCTAGCGTGGCCACATGCCAAGACGTCAGCATCCTTCTCAACGGTGGATATGTATCAACAAGAGACAGTAAAAAAGGTTTACGCAGGGTCTTAATCTAAAAAGAATCCTTGGAGCGGGTCCCTGCTGCACGTCTGCGCCTGTGTCTCCGTTGTGCCGTATCCTGGACGGGTGTAGCACGATGATCGTCTGTAAAAGAGAGGAATTTAGGTGAGAAAGTTGTCGTGCAAAAAGATAGTTTTTTTAAAGAAACCATGTATAATTCAAGATGAGAAGAAATTGCCGCTTGTCTGCGCGCGTTGAGCCCCTTGTATTGACAAATGGGGGGTGTGACCATTTATTTGGTATAAGTAGCGGTGCCGGACTCGATTAGTTGTGTCTGAGGTCTTGACGACCTATTGGACGCTTTCGCTGGTCCAGGCGCCTTTAGTGTGCGGCTGCCAAGGCAGCCTCACTCTCTTCGGCGCGCAGAGATCGCTTGGTATTTCCGTGCGCTGAAATGATGCCACATGGACTGGGCATCTTGAGTGTGAGGGAGGCGTAGTGTAGTATTGCATTGAAGCGAGCGAAAGCTTCGCGTCCGAGCAGTGCTTGATAGCCACTTTGAAACGGAGCGATGTGGAAGGTTAAATGCTCGCGACGGAAGTTATCAGGGGAGCCGAATATAACTTGTAGTAGGAGGGAGCCCGTACAACGAGCCCCTGGGCCTGGCATTACTCCTTTAAAGGTAGTGTTTCTATGGCGAATTTGTGTTGGGTCTAACCCCATCCTGCGGATTGTATCCTGATATATTAGGTTTAGGCTGCTGCCGCCGTCCATCAAGACTCGTGTGAAGTGATATCCGCCAATTACTGGGTTTAATACCACGGCAGCCCATCCTGCGTGTGGGATACTTGCTGAGTAATCGCGATGGTCAAAAGTGATCGGTTGAGAGGACCAGTGGCAGGACCTCGCGGTGACAGGCACTTGGGTATATTTTCCTGGGAGTGCCGCGTTGTTTTTCCCCTTGATCACGTGTAACATGTTTACTGTTTTGACTTTTGGTGGAAATTTCTTTTGTTCCCCTGTGTCTTGCTTGGGAGGCTCGTCCTCGTCTTCACTTGGTGTATCGTCCCCCTTGTGTACGGCGTTGAGCTTGCCGGACTTCTTGAAGACCCAACATTCCCTGTGGGTATGATTAGCAGGTTTACCAGGGGTACTATGGATCTGACATACTTGGTCCAGAATTTTGTTGAGGCCGGACAATTCATCCCAGGTGCCTTTAGGGGGCGGCTTTTGACCTGGCCGAGAGCTTTTGAATCTGGCATTTACTGTCGTGCCCTTTGTGTTGTCTTCTTTATTCCGGCGTTTGTTATTGCTGTTGCGCCATGATTTCCCGTTTCCATCTCTAACTTCAGATGTACTGGGGTCGCTGGTGCTGCATCTGGCTAGCCAGCTGTCCTCACCCGCGCAAAAGCGGGTCATGAGGTTTGTTAATGCGGCCATCATTCTCGGCTTATTTTGGCCGAGGTGTCTGGCGAGCCATTTGTCACGGACGCTATGCTTGAAAGCTGCCAAGGCTTCGGCGTCTGGACAGTCGACAATCTGGTTCTTTTTAGTAAGAAACCTGTTCCAAAGCTTTCGGGCTGACTCTCCGGGCTGTTGAGTTATATGACTCAAATCGTCCGCATCCGAAGGTCGGACATAAGTCCCTTGAAAATTTGCCCGAAAGGCGTCTTCGAGCTCTTCCCAACTTCCAATGGAGCTTTTGGGGAGGCCTTTAAGCCAGTGACAAGCTGGCCCTTTGAGCTTGAGGGGTAAGTACTTGATGGCGTGGAGATCATCTCCTCGAGCCATATGGATATGAAGGATGTAGTCCTCAATCCAGACCCCAGGGTCTGTTGTTCCGTCGTATGTCTCTATGTTACAGGTTTGAATCCCTCTAGAAATTCATGGTCCAGCACCTCATCGGTGAAACATAGGGGGTGTGCGGCACCCCTGTATCTGGGTGTACTGCATTGTTCGGATGTTTGTTGTGTTGCATTGTATGCTGGGGCGCGCTTGCGTGGTCCATAGATGGATCTTGTTGCGTCGTCCTTTGGGTGTGAGCCCGCGCATGGGTCGCGTGTTGTATTGTGAGTGGCATTGTATGCCGCTCTGTGTTCATAGAGGGGTCGTCTATCCGACCAGGTGGCTGCTTTGATATTTGGTTGTGGGGGGTCTGAGGCCTCCTCATCGAATTCAGGTAGCAGCTTCCGCTTTGGGTAGCACTTGGAGGGGCGATTCTCGTCGCACATCGCTGCTGTGTTGAGTATTTTACTCCATCTGATTTGGAGTGTGTCTTGCGCAGCCTTGAGCCTTTGCTTCTGCTTTTTCAGACTCCTCGCGGTGGCAACAAGCCTTTTATGGGCATTCTGCTGCTCCGGGTGCCTGCCCGGTGTTATGTCGTCCGGACCATTATCCTTAATAGAATTTGTTTGTTCGGTATGATTATCCGGATTGTCGTTGTCCAGCAGCGGTTCGCCCTGCTCCAGCGCTGGGTCTGTGTGATCGCTATTTCTGTCGAGGCGGGATTTGGGTCAGCGCTTGCGTCGCTGCTTTGACTGCTTTTCGAGGGAACAAGCCTTCGGTGCGTCCTTCCGCTCTCTGTCGTCATCTTTTGGTGCGTCCACCATGTATACGTCATATGACAAGGTGGCGTTCCAGGGCCCAATAGGCACTCGTTCTTCATCGTCTCCTTCATCGGCGTCCATATCGTCGATGTCTTCGGAGTCGAAGTCGAGCATGTCGGTTAAATCATCGACAGTGGATACAAAATGGGTGGTGGGTGGGCTTTGAATTTCTTCATTGTCCGTATCCCAATCTTGCTGACCATAGTCCGGCCAGGGCTCTCCTGATAAAGAGAGAGACTTTAGTGATTTCATAATATCGCCGAAGGGCTAGTGCTGAAAGATGTCCGCGGCAGTAAACTCCATGATCGGCGCCCAATCGGATTCGATCGGCAGAGGGCGAATGGTTCGGGGTCCGGAGAGGAGTCCGGCTCCTTGGAATCACGAGTCTCGCGGAGTGCGGGGCCGGTGTTCGGCTCGATCACCGTTGGGATCGCAGCCCCCGAGGCGGCGTCCAACCGCCCATCCTCGATCGGCGTAGTTGGCTCCGAATTAAGGGTCGAAGCCGATGCGGGTGCGGCCTCCAGGGCACTATTCGGCGGCAGAGCTAGATCATGCTCGTCGGGACAGTGCGGCGCGCTCGGCAGTGGCTCGAATTCGTCGAAGATCAAGTCCCCGCGGATGTCAGCCGTGTAGTTTAAACTTCCAAATCTGACATGATGGCCAGGGGCGTAGCTTTCGATCTGCTCCAGATGGCCAAGTGAATTGGCCCGCAATGCGAAGCCGCCGAAGACGAAGATCTGTCCGGGGAGGAAGGTCTCACCCTGGACTGCATCGATATTGATGATCGTAGGAGCCATCGAGCCTGACGGCGACGACACAGAGGAACTCTCAATGAAAGCACCAATGTCGGTGTCAAAACTGGCGGATCTCGGGTAGGGGGTCCCAAACTGTGCGTCTAGGCTGGATGGTAACAGGAGGCAAGGGACACAAAGTTTTACCCAGGTTCAGGCCCTCTCGATGGAGGTAAAACCCTACTGTCTGCTTGATTAATATTGATGATATGGGTAGTACAAGAGTAGATCTACCACGAGATCGGAGAGGCTAAACCCTAGAAGCTAGACTATGGTATGATTGTTGTTGTCTATGTTGTCCTATGGACTAAAACCCTCCGGTTTATATAGACACCGGAGAGGGTTAGGGTTACACAAAGTCGGTTACAATGGTAGGAGATCTGCATATCCGTATCGCCAAGCTTGCCTTCCACACCAAGGAAAGTCCCTTCTGGACACGGGACGTAGTCTTCAATCTTGTATCTTCATAGTCCAGGAGTCTGGCTGAAGGTATAGTCCGGCTATCCGAACACCCCCTAATCCAGGACTCCCTCAGACTCCATGTCCAATTTGGCATCCCCCTTCCTACTTCCGGAGGAGGAAGGGGGAAGGAGAGGGAAGAGGAGAAGGAAAGGGGGCGCGCCCCCTCCCCTAGTCCAATTCGGACTCCCCATGGGAGGGGGTGTTGGGTTCTACGGTAGGGTGCGTCGACTGCAAATTAAAATTTTCCTACGCGCAGAACAACCAAGAACATGCTACGGGAGATGGATCACAGTTCGTTACCACTAGACGTGCAGTGTCGTGCAGTGGAAGAAGAGTTGGGGCAGCGCGTCTGCGTGGATCGTCTCCTCCTCGTCCGATCTCCCTCGAGCAGATGGTCGTCGGTTTCCATGTACAGGTTCGCCGGAGCGGCGCAAGTGCATCTCCTCTAACGGTATCTGCGCGTGTAGGAGGAACATCGTGCGGCGGACTGCTAGGTCCGATCACACAACCAGCGGCGAGCGGAGGTGTCTATTCGCAACACATGCAAACCCTAGTGATAGCGCCGAAGCGATCAGCCTCATGAGTGTGTGGCACCTCCACTTTATATAGGCGTCCGTCGCAGGCTTAACACTTGGGCCTCGCACGGACCCTAAAGCCCATAAGTATACTCGGCCACAATCCGGATACAACTCGGATCACATCAAACCAGTGTCCTCGGATCGGACATCGTAGGTTCCTTCCCTTAAGCGCGCGGCCCCTTATGTTCAAGCCAGCTTGGTCGCAGTTCGGATCACCTCCAAACCGCACAGTTGGTAGCGGCCTCTAGCAAGGCATGCCCAACACCAAGCAGACTATGAAGCTGGTTAGGCGAACCTGTACATCACACATCCATTCCTTTTACCACACGATATATGTTGTCGAGCTCAAGGTGAGTCTGTCATCCTTGTGTTAGCCCGACCTCTTTCTCATTCCAGTGATGCCGACCACTATCCGGATTATCTCATAATCCTTGTCGCATGGCCATGCTTATCCTGGTCGGATCACACGAGGGGCCCAAAGTATATCTCTCCTGGTCGGAGGGGCAAATCCCATCTTGCTCGACCATGTCTCACAGCATGTGTCTGGACAAACCTGAAACCTACCTTTTCAACTACCCAGTCACGGAGTAGCGTTTGGTCGGCCCAAAGCAAGTCTATCACCATCCCGAGTACATGCGCCAGCTCAGGTCTTAGGACATAGAACGTATGTTGTACTAGAGACTCACAGATGACATATCACTGGGTCTCATAGTTGGGTCTGTCCGACTCAGACCTTATCTCAACTCGGATCCGACTATGTCGAATCCGACCAGACCTTTCCAAGCCCATATTATCCGGTTAGCATCCAATGCTTCATGGCTAGTGAGACCAAGCCATCAACCGTGTCATATGCTAGTCTAGTTGGCTGCGCGTCCACACAGCCCTTTCGACTAGGTACCTTTTAGGACATTCATCATACAATGCATAGTCCCACAAACAAGTCACGTACTTGCTGATACACATCATTGATAATGTCCAAGGACTATCTTTATTCATAAACACATAGGAAATATCATCATACATGATTGCCTCTAGGGCATATCTCCAACAGTGTCCCACTTGCACTAGAGTCAATCAAATAGACATCGAATGCCCATAGCTCTAACGTACCCCTCGTGCTTGGGTTGTGGAAGCGGCTTAGTTAATGGATCTCCAACATTCGCATCCGTGTGAATCTTGCATAACTCTACATCACCATTCTTTATGATCTTTCGTATCAGGTGATATTTCCGATCTATGTGTCTGACCTTGTGGTGATTCCTTGGCTCCTTGGCTTGTGCGATGGCACCAGAATTATCACAATAAAGGTCCAACGGTTTTACCGAGGCTGGGAAAATACCAAGATCATCCAAAAAGTTCCGGATCCAAACACCTTCTTTCGCAGCTTCACAAGCCGCAATGTATTCGGCTTCTGTGGTAGAATCGGCCACCGTATCTTGCTTGGAACTCATCTAGCTCACTGCTCCTCCGTTCATGACGTACACGAATCCGGACTGTGATCGACAATCATCTCTGTCGGTTTGGAAACTAGCATCGGCGTAACCCCTTACGACGAGCTCTCCCTCACCTCCATAAACAAGGAACATCTCTTTAGTCCTTTTCAGGTACTTTAGAATAGTCTTTACCGCTGCCTAGTGACTCTCACCTGGGTTGGCCTAGTATCTGCTTGTTAGGCTTATCGCAAAAGCAACATCTGGCCTTGTACATATCATGGCATACATGATGGATCCGATTGCTGAGGCATACGGAATCCTACTTTTCTCATCAGATGTCGAAGGACTCTGAGTCTCACTTAGCCTTACACCATGTGAGAGTGGCAAGAACCCTTTCTTCGCCTCACTCATGTTGAACCGCTTCAACACTTTATCTATGTACGTGCTCTGGCTTAAGCCGAGCAGCCTCCTCGATCTATCTCTAAAGATCTAAATGCCTAAAATGTACATTGCCTCACCAAGGTCCTTCATCGAAAACTTGCCATTCAATGACTCCTTGACCGAGTTCAGCATCGAAACATCATTTTCGATCTGTAGTATGTCATCCGCATACAAGATCAAAAACACTATCGAGCTCGCACTGAACTTCTTGTATAAACAAGAGTCCTCTTTGCTTTTGATGAAACCGAAACCAGTGACGACCTCATCAAAACGATTGTTCCAACTCCGAGATGCTTGCCTCAACACATAAATGGATCTCTTGAGCTTGCATACCTTACTAGTGCTAGTCGGATCGACAAAACCCAGGGGTTGTATCATATACACGTCCTCGGTCAAATTTCCGTGAAGGAAAGCCATCTTGACATCCATCTACCATATCTCGTAATCGAAATATGCAACTATAGCTAGTACAATCCTCACCGACTTCAGCATCGCTACCAGCGAGTAAGTCTCGTCGTAGTCAATTCCTTGAACTTGTCCATAACCCTTAGCGACAAGCCGAGCTTTGTGGATCTGAACATTTCCATCCACATCGGTTTTCTTCTTAAAGACCGATTTGCAACCAATGGCCATTATGCCAGGCGGCGGATCAACCAAATCCCAGACTTGATTCTCATCCATGGACTTTAACTCGGATCTCATGGTCTCCAGCCACGCCTCAGAATTTGGGCTCACCATCGCGTCCGCATACGTGGTCGGCTCATCGCTTTCTAGCAACAATACATCGCGCACTCTGCGCAATCTTTCCAACCTCCGTGGTTCCGGTGCCGCTTCCACTACGGGTTCCCTGACTAACTCCGGTATTATCTCATCACCAGCCGAGTCGTCTCCGAGTGGTCCTTGAATTTCTTCGAGTCGGACCGTCCTCCCACTGGCCTCCCGACTGAGAAACTCTTTCTCAAGGAAAACCCCGTTCCGAGCAACAAACACTTTGTTCTCTTCACGGTTGTAGAAGTTATATCCCAAGGTTTCCCTCTGATATCCCACGAATATGCATTTATCCGACTTAGGTGTAAGCTTGTCTGACATAAGTCGCTTGACAAATGCTTCACAACCCCAAATCTTTAGAAAAGACAAACTGGGACTCCTCCCGGTCCACATCTCATGTGGTGTCTTGTCTATGGATTTTGATGGTACCATGTTAAGTGTGAAAGCTGTAGTTTCTAGAGCGTATCCCCAGAATGATAAGGGTAAATCTGATTTGCTCATCATAGACCGGACCATGTCCAACAAGGTCCTATTCCTCCTTTCCGACACACCGTTTCTCTGTGGCATACCCGAAGGTGTGAGCTGTGGTACTATACCTCGGCTTTTCAGATGATCATCAAACTCCTGGCTCATGTACTCACCTCCACGATCAGATCGTAGAAGCTTTATAGTCTTGCCAAGCTGATTCTCAACCTCGTTCTGAAACTCTTTGAACTTTTCAAAATTTTCCGACTTGTGCCTCATCAAATAGATATATCCATATCTACTCAATTCGTCGGTAAAAGTCACGAAGTACTGATAGCCACCTCTGGCAGTTGTGCTCATTGGACCACACACATCACTATGTATAAGCTCCAACAACTCGGACGCCCTCTCGCAACTCTTTGCGAAAGGAGACTTAGTCATCTTGCCAAGCAAGCATGATTCACATGTCTCGAACGACGTGAAGTCGGACGAAGTTAGGAGTCTATCATCATGGAGCTTCTTCATGCGTTTCAGACTAATGTGCCCAAGCCGGTAATGCCAGAAGTAAGTCGGATTTATCTCATTAGGCTTATGCCTCTTGACATTCACGTTATAGACCGGTTCCCGTTCTAGATTCAATATAAATAGCCCATCAACAATGGGTGCATAGCCGTGGAACATACCATTCAAATAAAACGTACAACCATTGTCCTTTAAATTGAATTCATAACCCTGACTCATCAAACATGAGGCAGAAATAATGTCCCGACTAAGTGCAGGAATGTAATAACAATTATTCAATTCCAAAATAAATCCAGAAGGAAGCTGGAGCTGCATCGTGCCGACCTCCAATGCAGCAACTCTTGCTTTGTTGCTGACCCTGATGTCAATCTCCCCTTGTGCCACACGCCTAGTTCTTACCAGCCCCCGCATCGAGTTGCAGATATGAACAACCGATCCGGTATCAAATACCCAAGAGCTACCGGGTATGTCAGCAAGGTAAATGTCTATAATATATGCAACAAGTGTACCTTTGCCTGAAGTAGCATTCCCGGCCTTCTTGCCATGCTCTGCAAGCCACTTGCTACAATTCCTCTTCCAGTGACCAATTTCCTTGCAATGATAGCAAATGGTCTTCGAGTCCGGTCCAGACTTCGGCGCAGCGACGGAGGTTACCATCTCCGTGCCCTTTGCCTTAGCCTTATTCTTACACCAACTCTTCTTGAACTTAGCCGATTTCTACAGCATCAACACTTGATGTGTGCCTTTCTTAATATCCTGCTCTGCCACCTTAAGCATCCCATGCAATTCAGTGAGCTTCTTATCCATGCCATGCATATGGTAGATCGAGATGAACGTCCCATAGCTGGGCGGAAGAGAACCTAAAACTACATCAGTAGCCAGCTCATCCAAGAGCGGGAAGCCCAACCGATCCAAAGCATGCACATATACCATCATCTTGATCACATGCGGGCTCAGTGGATCACCTTCCTTCAGCTTGCAATCCATCAAGGATCGCCAGACGTTGAACCTTTCGGTCCTAGCCTGTGTCTGAAACATGCTCTTGAGACTCTCGATCATATTGTAAGCCTCAACATTTTCGAAATACTGTTGCAAATCGGGCTCCATACAAGCCAGCATCAGACAACTGATCTCCGTTGATTCATCAACGAGTTTTTGGTAGGCATTCTTAGCAGTGGCACTAGCATTATTGGCAGGTTCCTCTGGAAGTGGATCCTCTAGAACATGTTCCTTTTATCTTGCTTGAGAACAATTCTTAGATTTCTATACCATGTGGTAAAGTTTGTTCCATTCATTTTATCCTTTTCCAGAATTGATTTCAATGCAAAGTTGGGTTGAGTAGGTGGTGCCATTGATCTACAACAGAAAATATGCAATCACTAAGCAATGTGTTTATGTAGAGTAATTCTAGCCTTAAACAGATAATACTCCCACTGAAGTTGGCATCCCTCCGCAAACTCTCAGTGATTCAGGATCCGACTAGCACATGTGACTAGTGAGCTTTAGCATCACTGCTAGACAACATGCCTATTCGGTAAGCAACTCCTTGCTAATCGTATCTCTATACGACTCCTATCGGTCGGGAAGGTATCTCATACCCCGGCCCCAACCTTCTTTGCCACAAGGCCCAAAACCGTTTTAATAGCCCTGTCAAGTTAACCTGATGCAGTGCATGTCCGTGTCCGACACGAACCCTTCAGTTCAAGGACACCCAGCAGCACCTCAATTTTATGAGCCCACTACTAGACGTACTTGACGTGCGAAGGTGCAACATCGGGGATGGCAATTCACTTGATATTAATGAGGGATCTTTCTACCATTCTAACATGCATAGAAAACAAGAAACATATCAATCAAAAATAAACATATATTGTGAAATGGTATGGCTCCTTCATGGACGTTCTTCCAGGTCGGCTCCGACTCCGATGACCATCTAGGAACTCCATCTTGTTTGTCACGCCTGGACGCCAAGCCACCAACCTGATCTCTATTATCCAACTACTACAACTAGTAATGAATTTTACATAGAGTCACAAGTCAACACGCAGGTCGTTATACAATATAATGACATCACTTTGGCTCCTGCCGGCTGACAAACATGATACGCAGGCCATGTATAAATTACACACATGCATCACAAACACATGAGCCATACCATTCACATCAAACCCTACAAAATAAAGTTATGCATAGAATCACATTCTACTGGTTTGAGTGATCGTGTACGAAATACAAGGCGCTACGCACACGGTGGTCCCGCTAGGGGTAGATCGTGTCACGACCTCATCGATCCCTATTATCAGAAAACATAGCCACATCGATCCCCATGAGCAATTGATCTCATCAACCGTGCACATAGCCAATCTCAACAACGACAACAGATCTCATCTGCCGCCTCCACATATCTAATATGCATACGATCTAAATCCAAATCCTATAGCAGATGCTCTGATACCACTGTTGGGTTCTATGGTAGGGTGCGTCGACTGCAAATTAAAATTTTCCTACGTGCAGAACAACCAAGAACATGCTACGGGAGATGGATCACAGTTCATTACCACTAGATGCGCAGTGCCGTGCAGCGGAAGAAGAGTTGGGGCAGTGCGTCTGCATGGATCGTCTCCTCCTCGTCCGATCTCCCTCGAGCAGCTGGTCGTCGGTTCCCACATACAGGTTCACCGGAGCGGTGCAAGTGCATCGCCTCTAACGGTATCCATGCGTGCAGGAGGAACATCATGCGGCGGACTGCTAGGTCCAATCACACAACCGGCAACGAGCGGAGGTGTCTATTCGCAACACATGCAAACCCTAGTGACAGCGCCGAAGCGATCAGCCTCATGAGTGTGTGGCACCTCCAATTTATACAGGCGTCCGTCGCAGGCTCAACACTTGGGCCTCGCACGGACCCTAAAGCCCATAAGTATACTCGGCCACAATCCGGATACAACTCGGATCACATCCGACCAGTGTCCTCGGATCGGACCTCGTAGGTTCCTTCCCTTAAGCGCACGACCCCTTAGGTTCAATCCGGCTTGGTCACAGTTCGGATCACCTCCGAACCGCACAGTTGGTAGCGGGCTCTAGCAAGGCATGCCCAACACCAAGCAGACTATGAAGCTGGTTAGGCGAACCTGTACATCACACATCCATTCCTTTTACCACACAATATATATTGTTGAGCTCAAAGCGAGTCTGTCATCCTTGTGTTAGCCCGACCTCTTTCTCGTTCTAGTGATGCCGACCACTATCTGGATTATCTCATAATCCTTGTCACATGGGCATGCTTATCCTGGTCGGATCACACAAGGGGCCCAGAGTATATCTCTCCTGGTCGGAGGGGAAAATCCCATCTTTCTCAACCATGTCTCGCAGCATGGGTCTAGACAAGCTTGAAACCTACCTTTGTAACTACCTAGTCACGGAGTAGCGTTTGGTCGGCCCAAAGCAAGTCTATCACCATCCTAAGTACATGCGCCAGCTCAGGTCTTAGGACATAGAACGTATGTTGTACTAGAGACTCACAGATGACATATCGCTGCGTCTCATAGTTGGGTCTGTCCGACTCGGACCTTATCTCAACTCGGATCCAACTATGTCGAATCCGGCCAGACCTTTCCAAGCCCATATTATCCGGTTAGCATCCAATGCTTCATGGCTAGTGAGACCAATCCATCAACCAGGTCATATGCTAGTCTAGTTAGCTGCGCGTCCACACAGCCCTTTCGACTAGGGGCCTTTTAGGACAGTCATCATACAATGCATAGTCCCACAAAAAAGTCACGTACTTGCTGATACACATCATTGATAATGTCCAAGGACTATCTTTATTCATAAACACATAGGAAATATCATCATACATGATTTCCTCTAGGGCATATCTCCAATAGGGGGCCGCGGCCACCCCTTGTGGGCTTCCTACCCTCTTCCCTATGGCCCATGTAGGCCCATAACTTTCCCTGGGGGGTTCCGGTAACCTCCCGGTACTCCAAAAATACCCGAAACTACCCGGAACCATTCTGGTGTCCAAATATCATCGTCCAATATATCAATCTTTACCTCTCGACCATTTAGAGACTCCTCGTCATGTCCGTTATCTCATCCGGGACTCCGAACAATCTTCGGTCCCCAAAACACATAACTCATAATACAAATCGTCATCGAATGTTAAGCGTGCGGACCCTACGGGTTCGAAAACTATGTAGACATGACCGAGACACATCACCGGTAAATAACCAATGGCGGAACCTGGATGCTCATATTGGTTCCTACATATTCTACGAAGAGCTTTATCGGTTAAACCGTAATGACAACATACGTTATTCCCTTTGTCATTGGTATGTTACTTGCCCGATATTCGATCATTGGTATCATCATACCTAGTTCAATCTCGTTATTGGCAAGTCCCCTTACTCGTTCCGTAATGCATCATCCCGCAACTAACACATTAGTCACACTTCTTGCAACGCTTATAGTGATGTGCATTACCGAGAGGGCCCAGAGATACCTCTTCGATACTCGGAGTGACAGATCCTAATCTTGATCTCTGCCAACCCAACAAACACCTTCGGAGATACCTGTTGAGCATCTTTATAATCACCCAGTCTTGTTGTGACATTTGATAGCACACAAGGTATTTCTCCGCTATTCGGGAGTTGCATAATCTCATAGTCAAAGGAATATGTATAAGTCATGAAGAGAGCAATAGCAATAAAAACTAACGATCATTATGCTAAGCTAACAGATGGGTCTTATCCATCACATCATTCTCCTAATGGTGTGATCCCGTTAGTCAAATGACAACACATGTCTATGGTTGGGAAACTTAACCATCTTTGATCAACGAGCTAATCTAGTAGAGGCTTACTAGGGACACGGTGTTTTGTCTATGTATCCACACATGTATCAAGTTTCGGTTAATACAATTCTAGCATGAATAATAAAAATTTATCATGATATAAGTAAATATAAATAACAACTTTATTATTGCCTCTAGGGCATATTTCCTTCAGTCTCCCACTTGCACTAGAGTCAATAATCTATCTCACAACGCCATGTGATTTAACACCAATAGTTCACATCTTTATGTGATTAACATCCATAGTTCACATTGCCATGTGACCAACACTCAAAGGGTGTATTAGAGTCAATAATCTAGTTCACATCGCTATGTGATTAACATCCAAAGAGTGCTAAGGTGTGATCATGTTTTTCTTGTGAGAGAAGTTTAGTCAACGGGCCTGCCACATTCAGATCCGTATGTATTTTGCAAATTTATATGTCTGCAATGCTCTGCATTGAGCTACTCTAGCTAATTGCTCCCACTTTCAATATGTATCCAGATCAAGACTCAGAGTCATCTAGATCTGTGTCAAAGCTTGCATCAACGTAACTCTTTATGATGAACTCTTTATCACCTCCATAATCGAGAAATATTTCCTTAGTCCTCTAAGGATAATTTTGACCACTGTCCAGTGATTCACTCCTGAATCACTCTTGTACCTCCTTGCCAAACCCATGGCAAGGCACACAATAGGTGTAACACCCCGGGTGTCACGCTACAGTAAACTCCTATTAATGGTGCCACTCATCATAATTAAAATTTTCTAATCTCCACTTTGTTCCAAACCGACCTTAAATTCAAATTTTAAAAGACAACTCAAATTATTTTTTCTCGAGCTATAAAACTAAAATGTTCGAATAGTCTATAAATTCCCCAGATCATTTTCATGTGGAAACCAACTTCATTTGACTCACAGATAAATCCCTAGGAAATTAATAAGGGTTCCAACAGCAAATAAATTGGTCTTTTGAAAATAAAGAATTAGTTATACGCTACAAAATGCCCATAAACTTTGTGGTTAGATCCCAAAGCATTGCAAGGTATTTATGTGAAAAGTTTCATGTGCAACAAAATTCTTTTGAATTTAAATAAAATGCAAAACAGTGCCTAACAGTTGAAAGCAGAAAGAAAATAGAAAAGATGAGGTGGATCACTGTGCACTTAGGCCCAGCAAGCACAACACAGGCCCAGCCCACCCCAGCACCTTCTCCTATCTCTGTTCACAAGGGCGTGCTGGACGAACAGCGCTCGTCCATTGCTCGGATGGCCGCGTGCCGAGCATCCACCGTATGCTCCACGGGGATAAGATTGTCCCCGACCCCTGCTAACCCTAGACCTCTCTATTTTTCCCCTTGCGCCCCCATGCTCTCTCCCCCGAGCTCGACCGACCGTCGTCGTTGCCATGTCGCCGTCGCACACGTGGCCACCAGCTGCCCCGCACCGCACCGCCGTGTCCCGAGGAACCGCGGTGGTCACCTACGTCGTCTTAAGCAACGATTTGACACCAGGGAATCCTACAATGATGGGATCGAGGACGTCTTCCATCTTCAGCCGCCGTGAATCTCTGGTGAGGACCGTCGTCTTCGAGCCTCCCCCGAGCCCACTCCCCAACCCATCATACTTATAGTGAGCTCCTCCTTCGGATCCCCTTTCCCCCCTTCAATTCATACACCGTAAGCCGCCATCACCGTCGTGCCCGAGCTTCAACGTATGTGTACATGTGTGCGTACTGCTGCTGCTCGGCCACTTCTCCTTGCGAGCTAGTGCTGCTCTTAACTGCTCCATGCCACTACTGCTACTCCTCATTGCTCCTCTTCTACCGATGTTGCTGCTTAGAACTCCTGCTAGCCCTTGCCGCCCTACCGCGCCTGCGCCCTCTTGCCGCTGTCACTGCCCGCGCCTACCTACGCTCTTCCCCCCGCCTGCGCCATGGCGGCCCTCCCCCAGCTGCTCCCGTGTGACCCGGGGCCATGCCCTGCATGCACTGGCCGCGCGCCGCCCGCTCCCGCCGGCTGTTGCCACTAGCTTCTCGCAGCGGCCGGTGCAAAGGCTGCAACAATCCCCACCCCGTGCGCCGCCTCCCCACGACTGCCCCTGCGCGTGCCCCGCTGCCGCCCCCTGCCACCGCCGGCGCCTGCAGCCCGCCTCCTCCATGCCTGCAGCCTACCTCCACCACGCCGCTGGCCGCTTCCCCTGGCGCACCACCGCCCATGGCCATGGTCATGGCCATCGCCGAGGACTCTCTGTGCGTTCGCGCATAGCTAGAGGGGCTGGTTTTTTCCCCTGGCTAGTGGGGCCACCCCCCCCCCCCCAAAGAAGGGAAAGCAAAGAAATAATTAGTGGGAGAGTTAATTAATATTGATACTCACTGACAGTAGGCGCACCTAATTAGTTAGTTTAATTAGTGCTTTTAATTAGTTATGTACCTATGACAGCTGGACCCACTGTCCCTTTTGACCAGTCAAAGTCATCAGTTGACTGCTGACTGGCAGTCAACTGGACCCCACTGTCAGCCTCATGCACACTCTGGTTGGGTACACTTTTGGTACCCATAGCCTTTTTGCTGTTTAATTTGAATTTATTAATTAAATCCAGGAATTCTAGAATATAGTTAAAACTTTAGTAAATCATATAAAATAAACCGTAAGTCAGATGAAAATACTTTCTACATGAAAGTTGCTTAGAAAAATCCAATGAATCCGAATATGTCGTCCGTTCATCTGTCACATGTCCCTAGCATTCTGAACATGGAATCGTCCCCTCTCTTTCATCTGTTCGAAATCCGTCTAACGCCAGGAAATCATCCTCGGATATTTTCCCCCTCTGTCTGCAACGTGTAGCACAGCGTTAGGTCACCCCCAGCATAGCTCATTGCCATGTCGTGCTTTCTATTGCATTTGTATGCTTGCTATTTATTGTTTCTTCCCCCTCTTCTCTCCGGTAGACCCCGAGACCGATGCTCTTGTGATTGACTACGTCGACAACGACACTTCTTCCTTTTCAGCAGAGCTTCCAGGCAAGCAAACCCCCCTTGAGCATTGCGATATCGCCCATTCCCTTCTCTCTTATGCTTGCATTAGAATCTGCTGCTACTATTGTTATCCTATTTCTGCTGCATAGCCGTTTATTGTAACCTGCTGTTGTTACTTACCTGCTTATCCTAAACTGTTTAGTATAGGCTGGGTAGAGACCCATGAGAGACCCCCGCTTTGTCCCGACTGCCCCGCTGGATTATCAGAAGACCCGATCAACGGGATCGAAGACCAGGCCCCGGCACCGCACATCACTTTCCCCTTGGTTGCTCGACACCACTGGGTTACTATCGAGTGTCGAGGGTGATATCTCATCAGCACTTGTGATGTTAACCTTGTAGGTTAGTTCATCGATTATGGTCATCGAGGGTGATTCCTCCTTCTCCACTCCTGATAACGACAATGTCGTGCAACTCCTCAAGAGTGGACCTGGAGGGTGATTCCTCCTTCGTTCACCTTGACGATAACATCAGGTGGACTTCCATCGAGGGTGATTCCTCAGGGTTCCCTATGGTGTTAGACACACGGTTACTATGGTTACTATGACTTTACACTGAACCATGTTACTAAAGACGGGTCGGCCCCAAGGGGGTACCCGCGCGAGCTTAATTGCTAGTGATGTGGAGTTGGGTTGACCTGGAAGGTGCCTGCGAGATACTTACGAGGTGTGGCTGGGCATTCCTAGCCCTTGTCGAAAGTCCTCGAGACAGGGTGACGGGGTCACATCGATCGTGAGTCTCTGCTCATTACCACAAGCTCCTAATCCACTATGATTTGGATATTTGATCCGAGGGGCCTCTGGCCTGATAGCACTAACCATCACATGGGCATAGTATGGGCGTTATGCGTCATATGCATCAGCTGAAGCTTAATAGACGTCATGCAACTGAGCGTCACGCGCCGGGTTGCACTGGAACGCTTCGCCTTGTATAAGAGAGGTTAGGTCTACTCACCAGCCACCCACGGAACATGCAGGAGTTCCCGGGGCGATGGCCCAAGACCCTTGAGGGCATAGGTTTAGCCCGGCGTGCTGACCTCTCTATTAAGCCTAGGTCGGGTTGCGGCGTATCATTTGTCCGAGGCCGGGCATGACCCTGTAAAGTGTGTCCGTATGGAGTTTATCGAGCGTGGTGGGTAAGTTGGTGCACCCCTACAGGGAAGAAAACATCTATCGATAGCCTGTCCTACGGTAACGAACACTCGGAGTTGTATCCCGATCGATAAAACTAGAACTGGATACTTGAGATGAAAAATGGATACTGTGGCTCTTGGATTGCTTTCTCGCAGGGAGTCGAGGAAGGATCTCTAGGCGAGGTTGATGACACTACTACTACTTTACTTTATGCTAGTCTGCACTCTTCTAATGCTGGAAGACCACTGAAGATGCTAGTCTTCGATAGGACTAGGCTCTCCCCTCTACTCTGGCATTTCTGCATCCCAGTCCACATATACAGCCTTCCTTTGATAATGTTGCATATGTAGTCTAGATCCTTGCTTGCTGAGTACTTCAGATGAGTACTCACGTTTGCTTTGCTTCCTTTTCCCCCCATATCTGTTTGTTACAACCAGATGACGGAGGCCCTGAGACCGCTGCACCAATCGACGACTACTACTAGTACCCCGAGGGTGCCTACTACTATGTGACGGACGTCGGCGACCAGGAGTAGTTAGTAGGCTCCCAGGCAGGAGGCCTTGCCTTTTCGATCGATGTTGCTTTTGTGCTAGTTTTCTTAAGGCAAACCCGTCTAACTTATGTCTGTACTTAGATATTGTTGCTTCCGCTGACTAGTTTGTATTCGAGCTGATGTATTCGAGCCCTCGAGGCCCCTGACTTGTAATAAAGCTTGTATTATTTTATTTGTGTCTAGAGTTGTGTTGTGATATCTTCCCGCGATTCCCTAATCTTGATCGTACACATTTGCGTGTATGATTAGTGTACGATTAAAACAGGGGCGTCACAAGTTGGTATCAGAGCCGACTGCCTGTAGGTAGCCCCCTTTCCAACTCCTTGGCCAAAGTTGAGTCTAGTCACTAAAAAACTTTTACTAACATGGTTGTGTCTTATGGTCCCACGTTGCCATTGGTTGGTATTAGGATCTTTATTGCTCGACCTATACTCTGGACTCTGATCTCTCTCCTATTCGGGTTAAATGATTTTATCAACTCTGCTCTAGGTTCTCGTAAATACTTTCTCCCGGAGAGCTCCTTAGTCCAGATGATCGCCAGCTGCACCAGATGATTCTGAAGATACTCTATGATGTTCTCTCGAGACTTAGTGCCATCGCGTTGCAATTCCATATCACCGATAAATCCCTATGGATAGCTTCATACACTTATCGTCCATACCTTCTTTTCCAATTGTTCTTGTTATTACAAGATACCCTGAAATACTTTGGATATTACGAGAATCCTTTGTGTCTGCTGCCTTGTAGCTCCTTTTTCGCATGAATACATGTATGAATAATTCCTCACACTTACCGGGGATTCGTTCATCCCCAGTTGTTCATGTGTTTCACAAATGTCTTCGAAACACTATTCAATCTTCCGAAAATCCTCAGCAACCTATTGCTCTGGAAAGTTTTACTGCTTGCATTATGGTTAATTCTATAAGTATAGCAATATTCGTTAAAATCATTTGTGCTTGTCATTCTGAGCCTTTGATTTAACATGTGTGCAATTACTCGCAGTCTTCAATGATCCTTAGAAATTTTATTTTTGGCTCAGATGATATTTTAAACAGATGCTGGTTCTCGGCAAATCAAACCCTTGTTGATTGCCGTTCTAATTCTATTCAACTTACCCATCATTCGATCAGAGCATCTGCTTCTGATCCTTCATTTTGGAAATCATAAATTCCTTTGTTAATTAAACTTTGAATTAGTCGGTTGTTTCTATAATCTCATCTCCTTGCATTCTTTCTTCGTTTGATTGGGTACCATACCCACATCAGCTTTGTTATGGGTCATCAGATCTTTGTTGGACTAACATTCGACAATGTCCTTCATATTTAATCACCTTCTGAATTCTTCCCTTATACATAATGCCTTTAGTAAATTGTATCCCGTACTTTTGTCAACCATGCTTTGCTTTCGAGCTTGATTTAATTACCTCTGAAGTTTTGGCAAATGTTCCTAAGATGCCCCGACGGGTTGAACTAATACTTTCCCTAATATGTGTGAACCCGAAAATTTCTATGGGTCATACTCTACTGGTGTCACGCCGGATAAAAATTTCTACACTACAACTTCGTCAAAAGCGAGAAGTAAATGACAGGTTATGCATTGAAGAAGTGGAATTCGACCTTGAACTTTTTGTTCATGCCCATGGACATGATGTAGATCCTATCATGTAAGCTTCTTGTAATAAGAACTTCCTTGATACAATATCATCCGGTATTTGTGAATTGACCCTTTGCAATCATGGTTCCGACCATATTTTTCTCCTTCATTCCATTTCTCAGACAAGTTAAAGCACTTGTCTTTTGCAGATTAACACATCTCCGCACCCCCTATTTTTCTTCTCCCTTCGAGTATAACCCTCTGGTATCTCCAGAATATCAAAGAACCATGTTGCTTCCTATGAGTCTTCGTCTTGTATTGCTTTTTCACCGTATTCAGATTTCCCCCAGGTTCTGAGTTATTAGTCACTCGAGAACACCGATAAGTGAATTGATTCCACACTCCGATTTAACAACTTCTAGAAATCTTCATTGCTTACAGTTTATACTTGATCACGTCATTCCCAACTGATTGGCTACATCATCATCGTCATGCTAAAGCTTGACTGTGCTACCTATGTTCTTTGTCCCAAGAACACAAATCCGACAGTGCGCTAAACTACATCGAACTTTCAACATCATATTGTTTGTTTTGAAAAGCAATTTCGTTCTGAGCTTGCAATCTTATCTATGGTTCCGAAACTTTTCGCTTCACCCTTCCTTTTGCTTGATGTCGTCGATGATCGATTACATCTTCAAGAAGTCTCTCGACAAATGTGTCGTGATCATCATCAACATTCTGATCTCTTTTAGAATATCAATGAAATTCATGACGTGAAATACCATCCTTTCCCTCTTAAGGAATTGTTGCTGAGCCCCTCGGCCACCTCCTCATCTTTTCCTTGCTGAAATTGTACGACTTATTTTATAAGTTGTTTCTGATGGATCCTTTGTGTACCCAAAGGCTGACCTTTACCCTATAACCATGTCAATGCTACCCCGAAGCATAACCGTGGTACTCAAACATCAGTAACAACCTTGTAAGATTAATGCTAAATGTTTCTTGATCAATTATCCGAACACCATTGTATGGGTAACATCATGAGTTTCCTCGCCCTTTTCCCTAAATGGTTACATACTTGGAGTCTTGTCTTGTATATCATGCTCTGCCTTTCCTTGGGAAAGATATACTCTTGATACTCGGGTATAATCACATTTTTTCCTTTCCATTGTTTTGTTTAACCTTTCTTGTAAGTTGATTTATCTGAGCAGTGATAATTCCCTACTTATGTAAGCACCTCGGTGTACGACTCTGTCAGTAAGATCCTGTTACTATTGTTGTTAACATTCCGGTAACCGCTGGTGGACGAGAACTTTGCCTATTGGTCCGCCTCGTTTCAACAAGTAGGAAAATGGTTCTCTTTCTCCCTCGCCCTTGGTACCAACATTGATGCCAGCATAACAAGCAGGCTATCCTCTGACCTGCCTTTTTATCCTCACCGTGCAAGATGTCAGCGCCCTTCCTACTTTTGACCCATGTGGTGGGTCCATAACCCACAGTTCCACACGATCAAAACCTGACTCTCCTATACATCCCTATTTTCCAAAAGTTATTCCTCGCACTTGGCTTTGTTTGTAATTCACGAGCCACCTTGCTAGTGATCTATTTTGGTATCATAGGCAATACTTGTTCTCATTGCTCTGGACCTCTTTCAAACTTTTTTTAAGACATCGAATGATTGTCTATCCGTTTGAAACTTCTTATTGTACCTTATTACTTTGCTCTTGACGTGTTTTCTTCGTTCAACTCGAGAGATCCTCATGTTTTCATTCGTGGGATAACCCCCAATGATTACCCCTAATAGCATTCTATCATTGTCAAGCTGCCCCTTTTCCTATTCGTAATTACGATGGAGTTCCCGAAGAAAGGATGATGACATCATCATAATGACCGGAAGCAGAGAAATGAGGGCATCAACGAAAGGGATCAACTTCTTCGAGAACAACAAACAAGAATAAGAAGATTCGATAGAACTTCGTAACCAGAACTTTTTCCCCTTACTCCACCTCTTAAATCTTGGGATGAGATTTCTTGTAGTGGAGGAGATTTGTAACACCCCGGGTGTCACGCTACAGTAAACTCCTGTTAATGATGCCACATCATCATAATTAAATTTTGCTAATCTCCACTTTGTTCCAAACCGACCTTAAATTCAAATTTTAAAAGACAACTCAAATTATTTTTTCCTCGAGCTCTAAAACTAAAATGTTCGAATAGTTCTATAAACTCCCCAGATCATTTTCATGTGGAAACTAACTTCATTTGACTCACAGATAAATCCCTAGGAAATTAATAAGGGTTCCAATAGCAAATAAATTGGTCTTTTCAAAATAAAGAATTATTTATACGCTACAAAATGCCCTTAAACTTTGTGGTTAGATCCCCAAGCATTGCAAGGTATTTACGTGAAAAGTTTCATGTGCAACAAAATTCTTTTGAATTTAAATAAAATGCAAAACAGTGCCTAACAGTTGAAAGCAGAAAGAAAATAGAGAAGATGAGGTGGATCACTGTGCACTTAGGCCCAGCATGCACAACACAGGCCCAGCCCACCCCTGGACCTTCTCCTATCTCTGTTCACATGGGCGTGCTCGACGAACAACGCTCGTCCATTACTGGATGGCCACGCGCCGAGAATCCGCCGTCTCCTCTGTGGGGATAAGATCGTCCCCGACCCCTTGCTAACCCTAGACCTCTCTGTTTTCCCCCCTCGCGCCCCCATGCTCTCTCCCCCGAGCTCGACCGCCCGTCATCGTTGACGTGTCACAATCGCAGACATGGCCACAACATGCCCCGCGCCGCACCGCCGTGTCCCGAGGGACCATAGTGGTCACCTACGTCGTCTTTAGTAATGATTCGATGCCGGGGAATCCGACAGCGACGGGATCGAGGATGTCGTCTGTAACGCCCTCGATGCGGCTATAGCTCCCACGTGTCGAGGCACGACTTAGAGGCATAACCGCATTGAAAGCAATGTCGCAAGTGAGGCAATCTTCACAACATGGGAAGATACATAGTTGGCTTACACTCTCCACGTTAATCAAAGTACATAAATAGCATTACAACATTCAAACACTCATGGCCCGACTACGGCGCCAAAATAAAAGATAAACCCAACATGCGACACGGTCCCGATCGCCCCAACTGGGCATCACTACTGATCATCAGGGAAAGACACGTAGTATCAGCGTGAGTCCTCGTCGAACTCCCACTTGAGCTCAAGCGCGTCATCTGGAGCGGAATCATCAGGCCCTGCATCTGGTTTGGAAGTAATCTGTGAGCCACAGGGACTCAGCAATCTCGCACCCTCGCGATCAAGACTATTTAAGCTTAATAGGTAAGGCAAGGAAAATATGTGGAGCTGCAGCAAGCGACTAGCATATATGGTGGCTATCCTGTTCGCAAAAGAGAGCGAGAAGAGGAGGCAAAGCGCGAGCGAGTAACTAGAGGGCATCCTGCGGCAAGCATTACTCCAACACCGTGTTCACTTCCCAGACTCCGCCGAGAAGAGACCATCACGGCAACTCACACAGTTGATTCATTTTAATTAAGTTAAGGTTCAAGTTATCTACAACCGGACATTAACAAATTCCCTTCTTCCCATAACCGCGGGCACGGCTTTCGAAAGTTCAAATCCCTGCAGGGGAGTCCCAACTTAGCCCATGACAAGCTCTCACGGTCAACGAAGGAATAGATGTCCTCCCGAGACATTCCGATCAGACTCGGTATCCCGGTTCTTCAAGACACTTCGACAAGTTAAAAAAAATCCAGCAACACCGCCTGAATGTGCCGACAAATCCCGATAGGAGCTGCACATATCTCATTCTCAGCGCACACTTAGATGAGACATCCTACGGGTAAAACCAACCCTCAAGTTGCCTCGAGGTGGCCCCGCAGTCTACTCGGTCGGACCAACACTCAGAGGAGCACTGGCCCAGGAGGGTCTAAATAAGATGACCCTCGGGCTCCGGAAACCCAAGGGAAAAAGAGGCTAGGTGGCAAATGGTAAAACCAAGGTTGGGCATTGCTAGAAAGGCTTTAATCAAGGCGAATTATCAAGGGGTTCCCATTATAACCCAACCGTGTAAGGAACGCAAAATCGGGAACATAACACCGATATGACGGAAACTAGGGCGGCAAGAGTGGAACAAAACACTAGGAGAGAGGCCGAGCCTTCCACCCTTTACCAAGTATATAGATGCATTAAGATAACAAGGCAATATAATGATATCCCAACAAGTAAATAAAGTTCCAACAAGGAACGGTCTCCAATCTTCACCTGCAACTAACAACGCTATAAGAGGGGCTGATCAAACCGGTAACATAGCCATTCAACGGTTTGCTAGGACATGGTGGGTTAGAGGTTTGACATGGCAATTTGGGAGGCATGATAAGCAAGTGGTAGGCATCGTAGAATAGGCATAGCAAAAGAGCGAGCATCTAGCATAGCAAAGATAGTAGTGATTTCAAGGGTATGATCATCTTGCCTGCAAAGTTGTCAGAGTTGACTGGATCCTCGAAAGCAAACTCAACGGGCTCCTCGTTAGCGAACTCGTCTCCCGGCTCTACCCAAACAAGACAAACAAGCAACAAGGACACAATAAACCACGTGCAAACTCAAACAACATGATGCAAAGATGGTATGCTATGCGGGATGCAATATGTGATGCATATGCAAGGTTTGACAAGGAAAGAATGAACCTGTACTCAACATGGAAATCCAAGTGTTCCACTGGAAAGGTGAGATGAAATCGCTTGAAAATGATACAAAGAACGCCGGAATCGGAGTTACGGTTTGGAAATGGCAAGCAATTCAAATATGGCCACGTTCTGCGATTTACAGCAAGTAGCCATCTAAATGCAACAAGATGAACATGCTACAGCACCCAAACATGACAACAAAATACATGGCAGGGATCCATTCATGATGCTTAACAAAATACTAGCACTGAGCTATGGCCAATTCATCCATTAACAGGTTCAAACAAGCATGGCAAAAATGCAATTGGCACTTGTCTGGAATTTCAGATCAGATAGCATACTTTGGAGCATGAAAATTATATGCTACAGGATCGGAACATGGCAAAGTAAAGCATGGCATGGAGCTACTCAAAGAGCTTAACAAAAGTCCCTTACTGACCTTGAGCCAAAAGGGATCAGAAAATACATTTGCAAGCATGTGAACATGGCAAAAACATAATCAGTTCTCAGACTTAGTGAAAACTGGAGCATGCTGAAACAGATATCAAGTAGTCATGTTTACGAGCTCGATGCACTCACTACAGAGCATGTCATGACAATCTAAGCATACACCCATCAAGAATACATAAAATACAAGCTATACATGGCAAGAACAATAACATAGCATGAGGATCAACTACAACATCCTCGGCAAAATCGCTAACAAGTAGACAATCTGCCCAGATTCACGAAATGACAAAAGTAGAGCTCGATTGACTCAAGCTAGGGTGCTCCATAATTGCAAACAAAGACATGGATGGATAGAGCACCACAAGTTTAACAAGACATCCTTACTGATCATCCTCAAAAGAGGCACGGATCACTAGGAAACAACATGAACATATGGCATTTCGGGCATCCAGATGAACTCAAATGAAAATGATGCAATGAGATGAAATGATGTGCTCTCTGAGACGAACATTTTGATATGCTATATGCCCAAAATGGAGCTACGGATGCAAACTTACGATACAATGAACATAGCAAAAATATTAGGGTTTCAGGCAAAAAAGTCAACCGAGGCAAGATCCGGATCCAGATCTGGCCGGACGCGGTTTACAAGGTTGGCCGGCAACTGTTCACCGGCGACGGGGTGCGGCCGGAGGAGCTCGCCGGAGCCGGATCCGGGCGAGGGGAGGCGAGGTCGAGGCGGCGGCGGGTCGGCGAGGCCTCGGGGAGGCGGCGGCCGGCGTCGTCGGGGAGCTGCAGGGCGGCGGTGCCGCCGGAGCAGCGAGGCCGGCAATGGCGCGCGGCGGCGCCGGGCACCGGGCGCGGGGACGGAGGAGGGCGCGGGGCGGCGCGGTCGATGGGCCCGGGAGGGCCTCCCGCGGGCCTGGCGGGCCTCGAGCGGCGGCGGCGATGTGGGGCTCGCCCGGCCACGTGGCGATCGCGGGTTCGCGGCGGCGGAATGTCCGGTGCGTCCCGGACGTTGTCCGGCCGCGCGGATGGAGCGGGGCTAGGGTTTGGAAGAGGGGATCCAGGATTTTTGGAGGGGGTGTCTTTATATAGGCATAGAGGGAGCTAGGAGTGTCCACATGAGGTGCGGTTTTCGGCCATGCGATCGTGATCGAACGCTCTAGATGATGGAGAGGGTTTTGGTGGGTTTTGGGACAAAATGGAGGGGTGTTGGGCTGCAACACACACGAGGCCTTGTCGGTCCCTCGGTTAACCGTTGGAGCATCAAACGAAGTCCAAATGGTACGAAACTTGACAGGCGGTCTACCGGTAGTAAACCAAGGCCGCTTGGCAAGTCTCGGTCCAATCTGGAAATGTTTAATCCCCGCACACGAAAGAAAGGTAGAAATGACCATCGGAGGAGAACGGAGTGCCGGAATGCAAAACGGACAACGGGGAAAATGCTCGGATGCATGAGACGAACACGTATGCGAATGCACTGCACATGATGAAATGATATGAGATGCATGACAACGATAACAACACATGGAGACAAAAATCCGAACCTGAGAAAATAAAATAACTTAACGCCGGAAACGGCAAGAGTTGGATTACATATTGGGAAAATCATATCCGGGGTGTTACAACACTCCACCACTACGAAAGGATCTCGTCCCGAGATCTAGGACTGAAAGAACGCCGGGTACTCAGAACGGAGGTGATCCTCGCGTTCCCAGGTAGCTTCACAGTCAGAATGGTGTGACCACTTGACTTTGAGGAATTTGATTGACTTGTTGCGAGTCTTGCGTTCAGTCTACTCAAGAATAGCAACGGGGTGTTCACGATAAGAGAGATCTTCTTGGAGCTCAATGTCCTTGAAGTTTATGGTGCGGTCAGGAGTCTTGAAGCACATTCGGAGCTGAGAGACATGGAACACGTCATGCACATTTGCAAAGTGTGAAGGAAGCTCGAGTTGATAGGCGAGATCACCTCTCTTGCTGACGATCTTGAAAGGTCCCACGTATCTAGGAGCAAGCTT